>NC_069500.1:291923903-292103903 GCF_027579735.1 Bombina bombina | reverse complement strand
CACAGTGTCACCCCAGTGCAACTCATATCTGGTGTAACAGTAGTGTAGATTTTAAAAAAAACAACACTTTTTTGACTGTGTTAAATAATAGCAGTCAGTTTCCTTCACACGTGTGCGTTTCAGTGCCTGCCTGCCAGGGCACAGTGTCACCCCAGTGCAACTCATATCTGGTGTAACAGTAGTGTAGATTTAAAAAAAAACAACACTTTTTTGACTGTGTTAAATAATAGCAGTCAGTTTCCTTCACACGTGTGCGTTTCAGTGCCTGCCTGCCAGGGCACAGTGTCACCCCAGTGCAACTCATATCTGGTGTAACAGTAGTGTAGATTTAAAAAAAAAACACTTTTTTGACTGTGTTAAATAATAGCAGTCAGTTTCCTTCACACGTGTGCGTTTCAGTGCCTGCCTGCCAGGGCACAGTGTCACGCCAGTGCAACTCATATCTGGTGTAACAGTAGTGTAGATTTTAAATAACACAACACTTTTTTGACTGTGTTAAATAATAGCAGTCAGTTTCCTTCACACGTGTGCGTTTCAGTGCCTGCCTGCCAGGGCACAGTGTCACCCCTGTGCAACTCATATCTGGTGTAACAGTAGTGTAGATTTAAAAAAAACAACACTTTTTTGACTGTGTTAAATAATAGCAGTCAGTTTCCTTCACACGTGTGCATTTCAGTGCCTGCCTGCCAGGGCACAGTGTCACCCCAGTGCAACTCATATCTGGTGTAACAGTAGTGTAGATTTAAAAAAAAACAACACTTTTTTGACTGTGTTAAATAATAGCAGTCAGTTTCCTTCACACGTGTGCGTTTCAGTGCCTGCCTGCCAGGGCACAGTGTCACCCCAGTGCAACTCATATCTGGTGTAACAGTAGTGTAGATTTAAAAAAAACAACACTTTTTTGACTGTGTTAAATAATAGCAGTCAGTTTCCTTCACACGTGTGCGTTTCAGTGCCTGCCTGCCAGGGCACAGTGTCACCCCAGTGCAACTCATATCTGGTGTAACAGTAGTGTAGATTTTAAAAAAAACAACACTTTTTTGACTGTGTTAAATAATAGCAGTCAGTTTCCTTCACACGTGTGCGTTTCAGTGCCTGCCTGCCAGGGCACAGTGTCACCCCAGTGCAACTCATATCTGGTGTAACAGTAGTGTAGATTTTAAAAAAAACAACACTTTTTTGACTGTGTTAAATAATAGCAGTCAGTTTCCTTCACACGTGTGCGTTTCAGTGCCTGCCTGCCAGGGCACAGTGTCACCCCAGTGCAACTCATATCTGGTGTAACAGTAGTGTAGATTTAAAAAAAAAAACACTTTTTTGACTGTGTTAAATAATAGCAGTCAGTTTCCTTCACACGTGTGCGTTTCAGTGCCTGCCTGCCAGGGCACAGTGTCACCCCAGTGCAACTCATATCTGGTGTAACAGTAGTGTAGATTTAAAAAAAACAACACTTTTTTGACTGTGTTAAATAATAGCAGTCAGTTTCCTTCACACGTGTGCGTTTCAGTGCCTGTCTGCCAGGGCACAGTGTCACCCCAGTGCAACTCATATCTGGTGTAACAGTAGTGTAGATTTAAAAAAAACAACACTTTTTTGACTGTGTTAAATAATAGCAGTCAGTTTCCTTCACACGTGTGCGTTTCAGTGCCTGCCTGCCAGGGCACAGTGTCACCCCAGTGCAACTCATATCTGGTGTAACAGTAGTGTAGATTTAAAAAAACACAACACTTTTTTGACTGTGTTAAATAATAGCAGTCAGTTTCCTTCACACGTGTGCGTTTCAGTGCCTGCCTGCTAGGGCACAGTGTCACCCCAGTGCAACTCATATCTGGTGTAACAGTAGTGTAGATTTAAAAAAAAATAAAAAAATTTTTGTCTGTGTTAAATAATAGCAGTCAGTTTCCTTCACACGTGTGCGTTTCAGTGCCTGCCTGCCAGGGCACAGTGTCATCCCAGTGCAACTCATATCTGGTGTAACAGTAGTGTAGATTTAAAAAAACAACACTTTTTTGACTGTGTTAAATAATAGCAGTCAGTTTCCTTCACACGTGTGCATTTCAGTGCCTGCCTGCCAGGGCACAGTGTCACCCCAGTGCAACTCATATCTGGTGTAACAGTAGTGTAGATTTAAAAAAACAACACTTTCTTGACTGTGTTTAATAATAGCAGTCAGTTTCCTTCACACGTGTGCATTTCAGTGCCTGCCTGCCAGGGCACAGTGTCACCCCAGTGCAACTCATATCTGGTTTAACAGTAGTGTAGATTTAAAAAAAAAAAACACTTTTTTGACTGTGTTAATAATAGCAGTCAGTTTCCTTCACACGTGTGCGTTTCAGTGCCTGCCTGCCATGGCACAGTGTCACCCCAGTGCAACTCATATCTGGTGTAACAGTAGTGTAGATTTAAAAAAAACAACACTTTTTTGACTGTGTTAAATAATAGCAGTCAGTTTCCTTCACACGTGTGCGTTTCAGTGCCTGCCTGCCAGGGCACAGTGTCACCCCAGTGCAACTCATATCTGGTGTAACAGTAGTGTAGATTTAAAAAAACAACACTTTTTTGACTATGTTAAATAATAGCAGTCAGTTTCCTTCACACGTGTGCGTTTCAGTGCCTGCCTGCCAGGGCACAGTGTCACCCCTGTGCAACTCATATCTGGTGTAACAGTAGTAGTGTAGATTTTTAAAAAAACAACACTTTTTTGACTGTCTTAAATAATAGCAGTCAGTTTCCTTCACACGTTTGCGTTTCAGTGCCTGCCTGCCAGGGCACAGTGTCACCCCAGTGCAACTCATATCTGGTGTAACAGTAGTGTAGATTTAAAAAAAACAACACTTTTTTGACTGTGTTAAATAATAGCAGTCAGTTTCCTTCACACGTGTGCGTTTCAGTGTCTGCCTGCCAGGGCACAGTGTCACCCCAGTGCAACTCATATCTGGTGTAACAGTAGTGTAGATTTAAAAAAAACAACACTTTTTTTGACTGTGTTAAATAATAGCAGTCAGTTTCCTTCACACGTGTGCGTTTCAGTGCCTGTCTGCTAGGGCACAGTGTCACCCCACTGCAACTCATATCTGGTGTAACAGTAGTGTAGATTTAAAAAAACAACACTTTTTTGACTGTGTTAAATAATAGCAGTCAGTTTCCTTCACACGTGTGCATTTCAGTGCCTGCCTGCCAGGGCACACAGTGTCAACCCAGTGCAACTCATATCTGGTGTAACAGTAGTGTAGATTTAAAAAAAACAACACTTTTTTGACTGTGTTAAATAATAGCAGTCAGTTTCCTTCACACGTGTGCGTTTCAGTGCCTGCCTGCCAGGGCACAGTGTCACCCCAGTGCAACTCATATCTGGTGTAACAGTAGTGTAGATTTAAAAAAACAACACTTTTTTGACTGTGTTAAATAATAGCAGTCAGTTTCCTTCACACGTGTGCATTTCAGTGCCTGCCTGCCAGGGCACAGTGTCACCCCAGTGCAACTCATATCTGGTGTAACAGTAGTGTAGATTTAAAAAAAAAAAACTTTTTTGACTGTGTTAAATAATAGCAGTCAGTTTCCTTCACACGTGTGCGTTTCAGTGCCTGCCTGCCATGGCACAGTGTCACCCCAGTGCAACTCATATCTGGTGTAACATTAGTGTAGATTTAAAAAAAAAAAACACTTTTTTGACTGTGTTAAATAATAGCAGTCAGTTTCCTTCACACGTGTGCGTTTCAGTGCCTGCCTGCCAGGGCACAGTGTCACCCCAGTGCAACTCATATCTGGTGTAACAGTAGTATAGATTTAAAAAAACAACACTTTTTTGACTGTGTTAAATAATAGCAGTCAGTTTCCTTCACACGTGTGCGTTTCAGTGCCTGCCTGCCAGGGCACAGTGTCACCCCAGTGCAACTCATATCTGGTGTAACAGTAGTGTAGATTTAAAAAACAACACTTTTTTTGACTGTGTTAAATAATAGCAGTCAGTTTCCTTCACACGTGTGCATTTCAGTGCCTGCCTGCCAGGGCACAGTGTCACCCCAGTGCAACTCATATCTGGTGTAACAGTAGTGTAGATTTAAAAAAACACAACACTTTTTTGACTGTGTTAAATAATAGCAGTCAGTTTCCTTCACACGTGTGCGTTTCAGTGCCTGTCTGCTAGGGCACAGTGTCACCCCAGTGCAACTCATATCTGGTGTAACAGTAGTGTAGATTTAAAAAAAACAACACTTTTTTGACTGTGTTAAATAATAGCAGTCAGTTTCCTTCACACGTGTGCGTTTCAGTGCCTGCCTGCGAGGGCACAGTGTCACCCCAGTGCAACTCATATCTGGTGTAACAGTAGTGTAGATTTAAAAAAACAACACTTTTTTGACTGTGTTAAATAATAGCAGTCAGTTTCCTTCACACGTGTGCATTTCAGTGCCTGCCTGCCATGGCACAGTGTCACCCCAGTGCAACTCATATCTGGTGTAACAGTAGTGTAGATTTAAAAAAAAAAAACACTTTTTTGACTGTGTTAAATAATAGCAGTCAGTTTCCTTCACACGTGTGCGTTTCAGTGCCTGCCTGCCAGGGCACAGTGTCACCCCAGTGCAACTCATATCTGGTGTAACAGTAGTGTAGATTTAAAAAAACACAACACTTTTTTGACTGTGTTAAATAATAGCAGTCAGTTTCCTTCACACGTGTGCATTTCAGTGCCTGCCTGCCAGGGCACAGTGTCACCCCAGTGCAACTCATATCTGGTGTAACAGTAGTGTAGATTTAAAAAAAACAACACTTTTTTGACTGTGTTAAATAATAGCAGTCAGTTTCCTTCACACGTGTGCGGTTCAGTGCCTGCCTTCCATGGCACAGTGTCACCCCAGTGCAACTCATATCTGGTGTAAAATTAGTGTAGATTTAAAAAAAAACACTTTTTTGACTGTGTTAAATAATAGCAGTCAGTTTCCTTCACACGTGTGCGTTTCAGTGCCTGCCTGCCAGGGCACAGTGTCACCCCAGTGCAACTCATATCTGGTGTAACAGTAGTGTAGATTTAAAAAAAAAAAACTTTTTTGACTGTGTTAAATAATAGCAGTCAGTTTCCTTCACACGTGTGCGTTTCAGTGCCTGCCTGCCAGGGCACAGTCTCACCCCAGTGCAACTCATATCTGGTGTAACAGTAGTGTAGATTTAAAAAAAAAACAACACTTTTTTGACTGTGTTAAATAATAGCAGTCAGTTTCCTTCACACGTGTGCGTTTCAGTGCCTGCCTGCCTGGGCACAGTGTCACCCCAGTGCAACTCATATCTGGTGTAACAGTAGTGTAGATTTAAAAAAAAAAAACACTTTTTGACTGTGTTAAATAATAGCAGTCAGTTTCCTTCACACGTGTGCGTTTCAGTGCCTGCCTGCCAGGGCACAGTGTCACCCCAGTGCAACTCATATCTGGTGTAACAGTAGTGTACATTTAAAAAAACAACACTTTTTTGACTATGTTAAATAATAGCAGTCAGTTTCCTTCACACGTGTGCGTTTCAGTGCCTGCCTGCCAGGGCACAGTGTCACCCCTGTGCAACTCATATCTGGTGTAACAGTAGTAGTGTAGATTTTTAAAAAAACAACACTTTTTTGACTGTCTTAAATAATAGCAGTCAGTTTCCTTCACACGTTTGCGTTTCAGTGCCTGCCTGCCAGGGCACAGTGTCACCCCAGTGCAACTCATATCTGGTGTAACAGTAGTGTAGATTTAAAAAAAACAACACTTTTTTGACTGTGTTAAATAATAGCAGTCAGTTTCCTTCACACGTGTGCGTTTCAGTGTCTGCCTGCCAGGGCACAGTGTCACCCCAGTGCAACTCATATCTGGTGTAACAGTAGTGTAGATTTAAAAAAAACAACACTTTTTTTGACTGTGTTAAATAATAGCAGTCAGTTTCCTTCACACGTGTGCGTTTCAGTGCCTGCCTGCCAGGGCACAGTGTCACCCCAGTGCAACTCATATCTGGTGTAACAGTAGTGTAGATTTAAAAAAAACAACACTTTTTTGACTGTGTTAAATAATAGCAGTCAGTTTCCTTCACACCTGTGCGTTTCAGTGCCTGTCTGCTAGGGCACAGTGTCACCCCAGTGCAACTCATATCTGGTGTAACAGTAGTGTAGATTTAAAAAAAAATAAAAAAATTTTTGTCTGTGTTAAATAATAGCAGTCAGTTTCCTTCACACGTGTGCGTTTCAGTGCCTGCCTGCCAGGGCACAGTGTCATCCCAGTGCAACTCATATCTGGTGTAACAGTAGTGTAGATTTAAAAAAACAACACTTTCTTGACTGTGTTTAATAATAGCAGTCAGTTTCCTTCACACGTGTGCATTTCAGTGCCTGCCTGCCAGGGCACAGTGTCACCCCAGTGCAACTCATATCTGGTGTAACAGTAGTGTAGATTTAAAAAAAAAAACACTTTTTTGACTGTGTTAATAATAGCAGTCAGTTTCCTTCACACGTGTGCGTTTCAGTGCCTGCCTGCCAGGGCACAGTGTCACCCCAGTGCAACTCATATCTGGTGTAACAGTAGTGTAGATTTAAAAAAAACAACACTTTTTTGACTGTGTTAAATAATAGCAGTCAGTTTCCTTCACACGTGTGCGTTTCAGTGCCTGCCTGCCTGCCTGCCAGGGCACAGTCTCACCCCAGTGCAACTCATATCTGGTGTAACAGTAGTGTAGATTTTAAAAAAACAACACTTTTTTGACTGTGTTAAATAATAGCAGTCAGTTTCCTTCACACGTGTGCGTTTCAGTGCCTGCCTGCCAGGGCACAGTGTCACCCCAGTGCAACTCATATCTGGTGTAACAGTAGTGTAGATTTAAAAAAAAAAAACACTTTTTTGACTGTGTTAAATAATAGCAGTCAGTTTCCTTCACACGTGTGCGTTTCAGTGCCTGCCTGCCAGGGCACAGTGTCACCCCAGTGCAACTCATATCTGGTGTAACAGTAGTGTAGATTTAAAAAAAAATAAAAAAATTTTTGTCTGTGTTAAATAATAGCAGTCAGTTTCCTTCACACGTGTGCGTTTCAGTGCCTGCCTGCCAGGGCACAGTGTCATCCCAGTGCAACTCATATCTGGTGTAACAGTAGTGTAGATTTAAAAAAACAACACTTTTTTGACTGTGTTAAATAATAGCAGTCAGTTTCCTTCACACGTGTGCATTTCAGTGCCTGCCTGCCAGGGCACAGTGTCACCCCAGTGCAACTCATATCTGGTGTAACAGTAGTGTAGATTTAAAAAAACAACACTTTCTTGACTGTGTTTAATAATAGCAGTCAGTTTCCTTCACACGTGTGCATTTCAGTGCCTGCCTGCCAGGGCACAGTGTCACCCCAGTGCAACTCATATCTGGTTTAACAGTAGTGTAGATTTAAAAAAAAAAAACACTTTTTTGACTGTGTTAATAATAGCAGTCAGTTTCCTTCACACGTGTGCGTTTCAGTGCCTGCCTGCCATGGCACAGTGTCACCCCAGTGCAACTCATATCTGGTGTAACAGTAGTGTAGATTTAAAAAAAACAACACTTTTTTGACTGTGTTAAATAATAGCAGTCAGTTTCCTTCACACGTGTGCGTTTCAGTGCCTGCCTGCCAGGGCACAGTGTCACCCCAGTGCAACTCATATCTGGTGTAACAGTAGTGTAGATTTAAAAAAACAACACTTTTTTGACTATGTTAAATAATAGCAGTCAGTTTCCTTCACACGTGTGCGTTTCAGTGCCTGCCTGCCAGGGCACAGTGTCACCCCTGTGCAACTCATATCTGGTGTAACAGTAGTAGTGTAGATTTTTAAAAAAACAACACTTTTTTGACTGTCTTAAATAATAGCAGTCAGTTTCCTTCACACGTTTGCGTTTCAGTGCCTGCCTGCCAGGGCACAGTGTCACCCCAGTGCAACTCATATCTGGTGTAACAGTAGTGTAGATTTAAAAAAAACAACACTTTTTTGACTGTGTTAAATAATAGCAGTCAGTTTCCTTCACACGTGTGCGTTTCAGTGTCTGCCTGCCAGGGCACAGTGTCACCCCAGTGCAACTCATATCTGGTGTAACAGTAGTGTAGATTTAAAAAAAACAACACTTTTTTTGACTGTGTTAAATAATAGCAGTCAGTTTCCTTCACACGTGTGCGTTTCAGTGCCTGTCTGCTAGGGCACAGTGTCACCCCACTGCAACTCATATCTGGTGTAACAGTAGTGTAGATTTAAAAAAACAACACTTTTTTGACTGTGTTAAATAATAGCAGTCAGTTTCCTTCACACGTGTGCATTTCAGTGCCTGCCTGCCAGGGCACACAGTGTCAACCCAGTGCAACTCATATCTGGTGTAACAGTAGTGTAGATTTAAAAAAAACAACACTTTTTTGACTGTGTTAAATAATAGCAGTCAGTTTCCTTCACACGTGTGCGTTTCAGTGCCTGCCTGCCAGGGCACAGTGTCACCCCAGTGCAACTCATATCTGGTGTAACAGTAGTGTAGATTTAAAAAAACAACACTTTTTTGACTGTGTTAAATAATAGCAGTCAGTTTCCTTCACACGTGTGCATTTCAGTGCCTGCCTGCCAGGGCACAGTGTCACCCCAGTGCAACTCATATCTGGTGTAACAGTAGTGTAGATTTAAAAAAAAAACACTTTTTTGACTGTGTTAAATAATAGCAGTCAGTTTCCTTCACACGTGTGCGTTTCAGTGCCTGCCTGCCATGGCACAGTGTCACCCCAGTGCAACTCATATCTGGTGTAACATTAGTGTAGATTTAAAAAAAAAAACACTTTTTTGACTGTGTTAAATAATAGCAGTCAGTTTCCTTCACACGTGTGCGTTTCAGTGCCTGCCTGCCAGGGCACAGTGTCACCCCAGTGCAACTCATATCTGGTGTAACAGTAGTATAGATTTAAAAAAACAACACTTTTTTGACTGTGTTAAATAATAGCAGTCAGTTTCCTTCACACGTGTGCGTTTCAGTGCCTGCCTGCCAGGGCACAGTGTCACCCCAGTGCAACTCATATCTGGTGTAACAGTAGTGTAGATTTAAAAAACAACACTTTTTTTGACTGTGTTAAATAATAGCAGTCAGTTTCCTTCACACGTGTGCATTTCAGTGCCTGCCTGCCAGGGCACAGTGTCACCCCAGTGCAACTCATATCTGGTGTAACAGTAGTGTAGATTTAAAAAAACACAACACTTTTTTGACTGTGTTAAATAATAGCAGTCAGTTTCCTTCACACGTGTGCGTTTCAGTGCCTGTCTGCTAGGGCACAGTGTCACCCCAGTGCAACTCATATCTGGTGTAACAGTAGTGTAGATTTAAAAAAAACAACACTTTTTTGACTGTGTTAAATAATAGCAGTCAGTTTCCTTCACACGTGTGCGTTTCAGTGCCTGCCTGCGAGGGCACAGTGTCACCCCAGTGCAACTCATATCTGGTGTAACAGTAGTGTAGATTTAAAAAAACAACACTTTTTTGACTGTGTTAAATAATAGCAGTCAGTTTCCTTCACACGTGTGCATTTCAGTGCCTGCCTGCCATGGCACAGTGTCACCCCAGTGCAACTCATATCTGGTGTAACAGTAGTGTAGATTTAAAAAAAAAAAACACTTTTTTGACTGTGTTAAATAATAGCAGTCAGTTTCCTTCACACGTGTGCGTTTCAGTGCTTGCCTGCCAGGGCACAGTGTCACCCCAGTGCAACTCATATCTGGTGTAACAGTAGTGTAGATTTAAAAAAACACAACACTTTTTTGACTGTGTTAAATAATAGCAGTCAGTTTCCTTCACACGTGTGCATTTCAGTGCCTGCCTGCCAGGGCACAGTGTCACCCCAGTGCAACTCATATCTGGTGTAACAGTAGTGTAGATTTAAAAAAAACAACACTTTTTTGACTGTGTTAAATAATAGCAGTCAGTTTCCTTCACACGTGTGCGGTTCAGTGCCTGCCTTCCATGGCACAGTGTCACCCCAGTGCAACTCATATCTGGTGTAACAGTAGTGTAGATTTAAAAAAAAAAAACACTTTTTTGACTGTGTTAAATAATAGCAGTCAGTTTCCTTCACACGTGTGCGTTTCAGTGCCTGCCTGCCAGGGCACAGTGTCACCCCAGTGCAACTCATATCTGGTGTAACAGTAGTGTAGATTTAAAAAAACACAACACTTTTTTGACTGTGTTAAATAATAGCAGTCAGTTTCCTTCACACGTGTGCATTTCAGTGCCTGCCTGCCAGGGCACAGTGTCACCCCAGTGCAACTCATATCTGGTGTAAAATTAGTGTAGATTTAAAAAAAAACACTTTTTTGACTGTGTTAAATAATAGCAGTCAGTTTCCTTCACACGTGTGCGTTTCAGTGCCTGCCTGCCAGGGCACAGTGTCACCCCAGTGCAACTCATATCTGGTGTAACAGTAGTGTAGATTTAAAAAAAAAAAAACTTTTTTGACTGTGTTAAATAATAGCAGTCAGTTTCCTTCACACGTGTGCGTTTCAGTGCCTGCCTGCCAGGGCACAGTCTCACCCCAGTGCAACTCATATCTGGTGTAACAGTAGTGTAGATTTAAAAAAAAAACAACACTTTTTTGACTGTGTTAAATAATAGCAGTCAGTTTCCTTCACACGTGTGCGTTTCAGTGCCTGCCTGCCTGGGCACAGTGTCACCCCAGTGCAACTCATATCTGGTGTAACAGTAGTGTAGATTTAAAAAAACACAACACTTTTTTGACTGTGTTAAATAATAGCAGTCAGTTTCCTTCACACGTGTGCATTTCAGTGCCTGCCTGCCAGGGCACAGTGTCACCCCAGTGCAACTCATATCTGGTGTAACAGTAGTGTAGATTTAAAAAAAACAACACTTTTTTGACTGTGTTAAATAATAGCAGTCAGTTTCCTTCACACGTGTGCGGTTCAGTGCCTGCCTTCCATGGCACAGTGTCACCCCAGTGCAACTCATATCTGGTGTAAAATTAGTGTAGATTTAAAAAAAAACACTTTTTTGACTGTGTTAAATAATAGCAGTCAGTTTCCTTCACACGTGTGCGTTTCAGTGCCTGCCTGCCAGGGCACAGTGTCACCCCAGTGCAACTCATATCTGGTGTAACAGTAGTGTAGATTTAAAAAAAAAAAAACTTTTTTGACTGTGTTAAATAATAGCAGTCAGTTTCCTTCACACGTGTGCGTTTCAGTGCCTGCCTGCCAGGGCACAGTCTCACCCCAGTGCAACTCATATCTGGTGTAACAGTAGTGTAGATTTAAAAAAAAAACAACACTTTTTTGACTGTGTTAAATAATAGCAGTCAGTTTCCTTCACACGTGTGCGTTTCAGTGCCTGCCTGCCTGGGCACAGTGTCACCCCAGTGCAACTCATATCTGGTGTAACAGTAGTGTAGATTTAAAAAAAAAAAACCACTTTTTGACTGTGTTAAATAATAGCAGTCAGTTTCCTTCACACGTGTGCGTTTCAGTGCCTGCCTGCCAGGGCACAGTGTCACCCCAGTGCAACTCATATCTGGTGTAACAGTAGTGTACATTTAAAAAAACAACACTTTTTTGACTATGTTAAATAATAGCAGTCAGTTTCCTTCACACGTGTGCGTTTCAGTGCCTGCCTGCCAGGGCACAGTGTCACCCCTGTGCAACTCATATCTGGTGTAACAGTAGTAGTGTAGATTTTTAAAAAAACAACACTTTTTTGACTGTCTTAAATAATAGCAGTCAGTTTCCTTCACACGTTTGCGTTTCAGTGCCTGCCTGCCAGGGCTCAGTGTCACCCCAGTGCAACTCATATCTGGTGTAACAGTAGTGTAGATTTAAAAAAAAAAACACTTTTTTGACTGTGTTAAATAATAGCAGTCAGTTTCCTTCACACGTGTGCGTTTCAGTGTCTGCCTGCCAGGGCACAGTGTCACCCCAGTGCAACTCATATCTGGTGTAACAGTAGTGTAGATTTAAAAAAAACAACACTTTTTTTGACTGTGTTAAATAATAGCAGTCAGTTTCCTTCACACGTGTGCGTTTCAGTGCCTGTCTGCTAGGGCACAGTGTCACCCCACTGCAACTCATATCTGGTGTAACAGTAGTGTAGATTTAAAAAAACAACACTTTTTTGACTGTGTTAAATAATAGCAGTCAGTTTCCTTCACACGTGTGCATTTCAGTGCCTGCCTGCCAGGGCACACAGTGTCAACCCAGTGCAACTCATATCTGGTGTAACAGTAGTGTAGATTTAAAAAAAACAACACTTTTTTGACTGTGTTAAATAATAGCAGTCAGTTTCCTTCACACGTGTGCGTTTCAGTGCCTGCCTGCCTGCCTGCCAGGGCACAGTCTCACCCCAGTGCAACTCATATCTGGTGTAACAGTAGTGTAGATTTAAAAAAAACAACACTTTTTTTGACTGTGTTAAATAATAGCAGTCAGTTTCCTTCACACGTGTGCGTTTCAGTGCCTGTCTGCTAGGGCACAGTGTCACCCCACTGCAACTCATATCTGGTGTAACAGTAGTGTAGATTTAAAAAAACAACACTTTTTTGACTGTGTTAAATAATAGCAGTCAGTTTCCTTCACACGTGTGCATTTCAGTGCCTGCCTGCCAGGGCACACAGTGTCAACCCAGTGCAACTCATATCTGGTGTAACAGTAGTGTAGATTTAAAAAAAACAACACTTTTTTGACTGTGTTAAATAATAGCAGTCAGTTTCCTTCACACGTGTGCGTTTCAGTGCCTGCCTGCCTGCCTGCCAGGGCACAGTCTCACCCCAGTGCAACTCATATCTGGTGTAACAGTAGTGTAGATTTTTAAAAAAACAACACTTTTTTGACTGTGTTAAATAATAACAGTCAGTTTCCTTCACACGTGTGCGTTTCAGTGCCTGCCTGCCAGGGCACAGTGTCACCCCAGTGCAACTCATATCTGGTGTAACAGTAGTGTAGATTTAAAAAAAAAAAACACTTTTTTGACTGTGTTAAATAATAGCAGTCAGTTTCCTTCACACGTGTGGGTTTCAGTGCCTGCCTGCCAGGGCACAGTGTCACCCCAGTGCAACTCATATCTGGTGTAACAGTAGTGTAGATTTAAAAAAAAAACACTTTTTTAACTGTGTTAAATAATAGCAGTCAGTTTCCTTCACACATGTGCATTTCAGTGCCTGCCTGCCAGGGCACAGTGTCACCCCAGTGCAACTCATATCTGGTGTAACAGTAGTGTAGATTTAAAAAACAACACTTTTTTGACTGTGTTAAATAATAGCAGTCAGTTTCCTTCACACGTGTGGGTTTCAGTGCCTGCCTGCCAGGGCACAGTCTCACCCCTGTGCAACTCATATCTTGTGTAACAGTAGTGTAGATTTTAAAAAAAACAACACTTTTTTGACTGTGTTAAATAATAGCAGTCAGTTTCCTTCTCACGTTTGCGTTTCAGTGCCTGCCTGCCAGGGCACAGTGTCACCCCAGTGCAACTCATATCTGGTGTAACGGTAGTGTAGATTTTAAAAAAACAAACACTTTTTTTGACTGTGTTAAATAATAGCAGTCAGTTTCCTTCACACGTGTGCGTTTCAGTGCCTGCCTGCCAGGGCACAGTGTCACCCCAGTGCAACTCATATCTGGTGTAACAGTAGTGTAGATTTAAAAAAACAACACTTTTTTGACTGTGTTAAATAATAGCAGTCAGTTTCCTTCACACCTGTGCGTTTCAGTGCCTGTCTGCTAGGGCACAGTGTCACCCCAGTGCAACTCATATCTGGTGTAACAGTAGTGTAGATTTAAAAAAAAAACACTTTTTTGACTGTGTTAAATAATAGCAGTCAGTTTCCTTCACACGTGTGCGTTTCAGTGCCTGCCTGCCAGGGCACAGTGTCATCCCAGTGCAACTCATATCTGGTGTAACAGTAGTGTAGATTTAAAAAAACAACACTTTTTTGACTGTGCTAAATAATAGCAGTCAGTTTCCTTCACACATGTGCATTTCAGTGCCTGCCTGCCAGGGCACAGTGTCACCCCAGTGCAACTCATATCTGGTGTAACAGTAGTGTAGATTTAAAAAAAAAAAACACTTTTTTGACTATGTTAAATAATAGCAGTCAGTTTCCTTCACACGTGTGCGTTTCAGTGCCTGCCTGCCAGGGCACAGTGTCACCCCTGTGCAACTCATATCTGGTGTAACAGTAGTGTAGATTTTTAAAAAAACAACACTTTTTTGACTATGTTAAATAATAGCAGTCAGTTTCCTTCACACGTGTGCGTTTCAGTGCCTGCCTGCCAGGGCACAGTGTCACCCCTGTGCAACTCATATCATGTGTAACAGTAGTGTAGATTTTTAAAAAAACAACACTTTTTTGACTGTCTTAAATAATAGCAGTCAGTTTCCTTCACACGTTTGTGTTTCAGTGCCTGCCTGCCAGGGCACAGTGTCACCCCAGTGCAACTCATATCTGGTGTAACAGTAGTGTAGATTTAAAAAAAACAACACTTTTTTGACTGTGTTAAATAATAGCAGTCAGTTTCCTTCACACGTGTGCGTTTCAGTGTCTGTCTGCCAGGGCACAGTGTCACCCCAGTGCAACTCATATCTGGTGTAACAGTAGTGTAGATTTAAAAAAAAAACACTTTTTTTGACTGTGTTAAATAATAGCAGGCAGTTTCCTTCACACGTGTGCGTTTCAGTGCCTGTCTGCTAGGGCACAGTGTCACCCCAGTGCAACTCATATCTGGTGTAACAGTAGTGTAGATTTAAAAAAAACAACACTTTTTTGACTGTGTTAAATAATAGCAGTCAGTTTCCTTCACACGTGTGCGTTTCAGTGCCTGCCTGCCAGGGCACAGTGTCACCCCAGTGCAACTCATATCTGGTGTAACAGTAGTGTAGATTTAAAAAAACAACACTTTTTTGACTGTGTTAAATAATAGCAGTCAGTTTCCTTCACACGTGTGCATTTCAGTGCCTGCCTGCCAGGGCACACAGTGTCAACCCAGTGCAACTCATATCTGGTGTAACAGTAGTGTAGATTTAAAAAAAACAACACTTTTTTGACTGTGTTAAATAATAGCAGTCAGTTTCCTTCACACGTGTGCGTTTCAGTGCCTGCCTGCCAGGGCACAGTGTCACCCCAGTGCAACTCATATCTAGTGTAACAGTAGTGTAGATTTAAAAAAACAACACTTTTTTGACTGTGTTAAATAATAGCAGTCAGTTTCCTTCACACGTGTGCATTTCAGTGCCTGCCTGCCAGGGCACAGTGTCACCCCAGTGCAACTCATATCTGGTGTAACAGTAGTGTAGATTTAAAAAAAGCAACACTTTTTTGACTGTGTTAAATAATAGCAGTCAGTTTCCTTCACACGTGTGCGTTTCAGTGCCTGCCTGCCATGGCACAGTGTCACCCCAGTGCAACTCATATCTGGTGTAACATTAGTGTAGATTTAAAAAAAACAACACTTTTTTGACTGTGTTAAATAATAGCAGTCAGTTTCCTTCACACGTGTGCGTTTCAGTGCCTGCCTGCCAGGGCACAGTGTCACCCCAGTGCAACTCATATCTGGTGTAACAGTAGTGTAGATTTAAAAAAACAACACTTTGGGGGGCGGAGCCTACAGCTGTAGCAGCAGGACGTAACTTGTGGGAGCTCCTGGCTCTATTATAGAGTTTTATGTGATATTTTATTGTTTTTCAGCGAAAAAATATATCATTCTATGATCAGAGACCAGCAGACTGCTATAGGATTCAAGAAATTGATAATCCTGGGAGAAACTCTCAGGTTTGACATCTCTGCCTATGCTTTACAGTTAGGCCACGCGGCTGTTACATCCCTATGGTATCTGGCAGTTCGTAGCGCCGGGGCTTTCGCATATTCCCCCCCCTAGGAGACTGGGGTTACGAGCAGTACTATTTACTGCTACTACAGCTACTACTGCAAATCATTGCTAAGAAGAGCATTTCTACTATTAAATTCTACACATCTCCCACCTCTAGATAAGCACCATCTATTCAACTCATAAGGCTTTAATGCACCTCAGCCGCAGGGATCCGGCTCTGAGCATGGAGGCCATAGACAGATGGGAATGCAGAATGACACGGCTTGTGGAGGACCATTTTCGTGCCTTGGAGACCGAGCTTTGCAGTCTCATAACTTCAAAACACACGGACAGTATCTTAGCCGTAGTAGCCAGCGGGTCAGCAGAGAAACATGGTGGTAGACAAATGCCACTAATGATTAACCGGGAAGATCTTGTGACCAGAAAAGCCCCGGTGCATGTCCAGGGAATGCTCCTAAATCAAGAGCTGATCATCCAACAAGACGAGACAACTACGCAGGCTTTATCTGATCTTGTGAAGCAGACTGCTACCGTATCTGACTATCACGGCACTGCAACGATCGCCCTCAAGAATCCCAAGGGGGACTCTGCTGAAAATGCAAAACCAGCTCTCCTTAAGCCAGAAGACATGGGTAAGGCCAGTCGCCCACTCCCGACCCCAGCCAGCATTAAGGTCTTAGTAGTATGGGAATTACACTATACTCCTAGGAAGCGGAAATTTGGTCAATCTCCAGAACATCTTAGATGGCCGTGGCAACACCCGGAGCTCTTTCACCCGGCAAATCTAAAAACTGATCTAGACATTCTACCACGCTGTCCACAGTCGATACTTCTAGATCTCTCTTTTGAATGGCCTACAACTTCGAGGATCCTCTGGGAGTCTGGTTTCTGGCTCCAGAGTCTAGCTTTCTTAATTGACCACATTACCGAGGGAACCTGGCTATTGCTGAGATCTGCCACAACGGTTCATTTCAAAGCTGGAATTGGCTGAGCGTCTGCTACAGCACACAGATATCCGCAGTGGAAATGGTACAGTAAAATATGGCACGAACTGCTATAACAAACGGTCACCCACTATGCTACCTCTTCACTGCTACGTTTATATCTCACTACTCAAGAGCAAGTAATTAACTCTTAATTTTCCCTTTGCATCGATTAATGATGGCAACTTAGCCTAATCTTTAGAGGACCTCGGTATTGCATGTTATGTTAAATATATTATTACTATAATGTCCCTTGAAAGAAATAGTTAGAATTTGCACTGCTGAAACTAATAGCTCTTTAATTATATACAGTATACTTCCCTGAATGGCTATACCGTATACTTCCCTGTATGGATAAACATAACATGACATTTATTGGCAGAGTTGTAGCATAATTCTTTGGGGTAGATTCTGTTCCAGTTGGAAAATCTTATTACAGAATTTATACAAAAAAATTTTTGTGTTGTAATTTCATAGAAGCACAGAAAAACTTTTCTGCAATAAAAATCTACGTTTTGTAAGAAAAGGGAACATAATGAAGGCTTGTTTAAAAATAAAGAATTCGTTTTCTTGTATTTTAAATATCAGATTAGTTATTCTTTATCATATATTTTAAATATTTTCAAGTTATATATTTTCTCACAAATGTCCTAGTATGTAATGACTACAAGCCAATTACAATATGTGTACATTGCAGATTTAGCATGTCAAATTTTAAATTAGTGTGTGCAGATTAAATCTGTCTATTCAGAAGAAACATGACATTAGGTGAACCATTTTTAACCTAAATAGGACATAACAATTTAATTGATGTTACTGGAAGGGGTTCTAGGGGCACAAAACTGAAAATGGTGATATCTGGAAATGTACTGCCATAATATATATTGCAAATTCACTGAAAAAAAGATGGGAAAAAAAATGTGCTTTTTAAATCATCAAAAAAAAAAATGTCAGTTTTATTAAGGGTTATAATGAAAATTATTATACCTAAGTTTCTATTTTTTATATGCTGTGCTTTCGTTTGTCACGTTTTTATTTTAATTTTCACATTGTGTTTTTAATTTGTAAGTCTGTTTATTTTACAAACAAACAAAAAAAAAAATGTGGACTCCTTCTGCTGATCTTCTTATACTACCATGTGTTTTGTTATGTATTGTAGACTGGTAACGGCCTTACATTTGTTTGTGGCTTTATCCCTCTGTTGCCCTTTTACAGCTCCATGTTTCCACTTGTGTTTCCTAATGGTTGTAAGGTTTAATATATCAATGGTCCATGAGTGACCACCTATAACATCAGAATTCCTCCTCTATAGTGCCCAAAACTTTTCAGGGTCCATGAGTGTCCCTATGTGTCACTGGAGGAAATTACACTTTTTGAAAAGAGGTTCTATCTTTAATATGCATTATAACATTTATGCTGTTTTTTCTGTTAAGATATATGCATAAGGTAACAATCAGCAATATGTAATTTCTTGTATTAGATGTATATGATTATTTTATTGTACTTGTTAATAACCTCAATAAAAAAATATAAAAAAAAAAAAAAAAAAAACAACAACACTTTTTTGACTGTGTTAAAAAATAGCAGTCAGTTTCCTTCACACGTGTGCGTTTCAGTGTCTGCCTGCCAGGGCACAGTGTCACCCCAGTGCAACTCATATCTGGTGTAACAGTAGTGTAGATTTAAAAAAAACAACACTTTTTTTGACTGTGTTAAATAATAGCAGTCAGTTTCCTTCACACGTGTGCGTTTCAGTGCCTGCCTGCCAGGGCACAGTGTCACCCCAGTGCAACTCATATCTGGTGTAACAGTAGTGTAGATTTAAAAAAACACAACACTTTTTTGACTGTGTTAAATAATAGCAGTCAGTTTCCTTCACACGTGTGCGTTTCAGTGCCTGTCTGCTAGGGCACAGTGTCACCCCAGTGCAACTCATATCTGGTGTAACAGTAGTGTAGATTTAAAAAAAACAACACTTTTTTGACTGTGTTAAATAATAGCAGTCAGTTTCCTTCACACGTGTGCGTTTCAGTGCCTGCCTGCGAGGGCACAGTGTCACCCCAGTGCAACTCATATCTGGTGTAACAGTAGTGTAGATTTAAAAAAACAACACTTTTTTGACTGTGTTAAATAATAGCAGTCAGTTTCCTTCACACGTGTGCATTTCAGTGCCTGCCTGCCAGGGCACAGTGTCACCCCAGTGCAACTCATATCTGGTGTAACAGTAGTGTAGATTTAAAAAAAACAACACTTTTTTGACTGTGTTAAATAATAGCAGTCAGTTTCCTTCACACGTGTGCGTTTCAGTGCCTGCCTGCCAGGGCACAGTGTCACCCCAGTGCAACTCATATCTGGTGTAACAGTAGTGTAGATTTAAAAAAACAACACTTTTTTGACTGTGTTAAATAATAGCAGTCAGTTTCCTTCACACGTGTGCATTTCAGTGCCTGCCTGCCAGGGCACAGTGTCACCCCAGTGCAACTCATATCTGGTGTAACAGTAGTGTAGATTTAAAAAAAAAAACACTTTTTTGACTGTGTTAAATAATAGCAGTCAGTTTCCTTCACACGTGTGCGGTTCAGTGCCTGCCTGCCATGGCACAGTGTCACCCAAGTGCAACTCATATCTGGTGTAACATTAGTGTAGATTTAAAAAAAAAAAACACTTTTTTGACTGTGTTAAATAATAGCAGTCAGTTTCCTTCACACGTGTGCGTTTCAGTGCCTGCCTGCCAGGGCACAGTGTCACCCCACTGCAACTCATATCTGGTGTAACAGTAGTGTAGATTTAAAAAAAAAAACACTTTTTTGACTGTGTTAAATAATAGCAGTCAGTTTCCTTCACACGTGTGCGTTTCAGTGCCTGCCTGCCAGGGCACAGTCTCACCCCAGTGCAACTCATATCTGGTGTAACAGTAGTGTAGATTTAAAAAACAACAACACTTTTTTGACTGTGTTAAATAATAGCAGTCAGTTTCCTTCACACGTGTGCGTTTCAGTGCCTGCCTGGGCACAGTGTCACCCCAGTGCAACTCATATCTGGTGTAACAGTAGTGTAGATTTTTAAAAAAACAACACTTTTTGACTGTGTTAAATAATAGCAGTCAGTTTCCTTCACACGTGTGCGTTTCAGTGCCTGCCTGCCAGGGCACAGTGTCACCCCAGTGCAACTCATATCTGGTGTAACAGTAGTGTAGATTTAAAAAAAACAACACTTTTTTGACTGTGTTAAATAATAGCAGTCAGTTTCCTTCACACGTGTGCGTTTCAGTGCCTGCCTGCCTGCCAGGGCACAGTCTCACCCCAGTGCAACTCATATCTGGTGTAACAGTAGTGTAGATTTTTAAAAAAACAACACTTTTTGACTGTGTTAAATAATAGCAGTCAGTTTCCTTCACACGTGTGCGTTTCAGTGCCTGCCTGCCAGGGCACAGTGTCACCCCAGTGCAACTCATATCTGGTGTAACAGTAGTGTACATTTAAAAAAAACAACACTTTTTTGACTGTGTTAAATAATAGCAGTCAGTTTCCTTCACACGTGTGCGTTTCAGTGCCTGCCTGCCTGCCAGGGCACAGTCTCACCCCAGTGCAACTCATATCTGGTGTAACAGTAGTGTAGATTTTTAAAAAATCAACACTTTTTTGACTGTATTAAATAATAGCAGTCATTTTCCTTCACACGTGTGCGTTTCAGTGCCTGCCTGCCAGGGCACAGTGTCACCCCAGTGCAACTCATATCTGGTGTAACAGTAGTGTAGATTTAAAAAACAACAACACTTTTTTGACTGTGTTAAATAATAGCAGTCAGTTTCCTTCACACGTGTGCGTTTCAGTGCCTGCCTGCCAGGGCACAGTGTCACCCCAGTGCAACTCATATCTGGTGTAACAGTAGTGTAGATTTAAAAAAACCCACTTTTTTGACTGTGTTAAATAATAGCAGTCAGTTTCCTTCACACATGTGCGTTTCAGTGCCTGCCTGCCAGGGCACAGTGTCACCCCAGTGCAACTCATATCTGGTGTAACAGTAGTGTAGATTTAAAAAAAACAACACTTTTTTGACTGTGTTAAATAATAGCAGTCAGTTTCCTTCACACGTGTGCGTTTCAGTGCCTGCCTGCCAGGGCACAGTCTCACCCCAGTGCAACTCATATCTGGTGTAACAGTAGTGTAGATTTAAAAAAAACAACACTTTTTTGACTGTGTTAAATAATAGCAGTCAGTTTCCTTCACACGTGTGCGTTTCAGTGCCTGCCTGCCAGGGCACAGTGTCACCCCAGTGCAACTCATATCTGGTGTAACAGTAGTGTAGATTTAAAAAAAAAACCACTTTTTTGACTGTGTTAAATAATAGCAGTCAGTTTCCTTCACACGTGTGCGTTTCAGTGCCTGCCTGCCAGGGCACAGTGTCACCCCAGTGCAACTCATATCTGGTGTAACAGTAGTGTACATTTAAAAAAAACAACACTTTTTTGACTGTGTTAAATAATAGCAGTCACAAGGGAGGAGGGGGATTGCTATGAGGCTAGTTAAACCAGGGATACCTAATTTCAAATAACCACATTTCATTTGAATAGATCACCAAATACTGCTGTTTAATGCAATATAGATGTTCTGGACTTTCTAACCCACCAGATGCCTCATCTGGATTAAGAAATGTACATTAGATTTATTAGTTAGAAATGTTAATTGTTGTGTCACACAAGATAATTTGACATACTGTTTGGGTTTGTTTTACTATGCTACCCTTTAGCTTGTTTGTCACCAATACGCTGGCTTCCCATTCTACAGAGACTCCTTGTTTATCTGGTAGTTTTTTCATTGCTGTTCACTTAAACAGTAATGTAGCTTGCTTCAAGAGATGGGGTTTCCCTGAATGGCATCCACAGTTTGACACTAGAGATACCTAATTTCAAATAACCCCATTTCATTTGAATAGATCACTAAATACTGCTGTTTAATACAATATAGATGCTTCTAATCTTATTAATCCCTTGCAGGACATATAATCAGGACCTTACATTTCTCCCTAATAGTATCTTCCTCATTATTTTAGGCAAATTATGTATGAGGCTTAGCCTTTTTTGAGGTAATAATATCTAGTCAATCTAGCCATATGTATTCTCCCAAATATATGTATATATTTTGATACCAAGTCCATATCAGTTGGCGACTATATCCAATGCAACAACATATACTTGTTTGCTCTCAATTTAGATTATATATTATAAAGCGTTTTAGGCTTAAGGATCACATCATTCCTATCTTTTACTGCTTGCCATGATGTAATACTTAATTATGTAAGATTGCATATTAATGCACTCTCCCACCTCCATCCCCCAACTGACTGAGAATTAATTTAAATCTGACATATTGCTCACTATTAAATAGTCTATATATTCAGTGTCATAACTACTTTCATTGATATTTGCTTAGGCTATGTTATTTTACATTCACCCAATCTGGTGAATATTATAGCGGTATTCATCCGCTAGTAACTGTATCTCTCATCACTATAAATATGTTATTATTCTAAACTGCTCAACTGCAAGTATCCTTCTAGTAGGTAGAATTTATGGCTAAAGAGGTACCATGATAATCTCGCAAAGTGTAAAAAATGAGGTTTCACTGCTATATGTTTAGTTGGAAATTTGGCTAATTTTGTTGAAAACTGTATTATTATGATGTGTAATTTCACAATTGTTGATTAAGTCTCAGACCCTGTATCTTATTGTACTGCAATCCTCAATAAAAAAATCTTGATTTAAAAAAAATAAAATAATAATAGCAGTCAGTTTCCTACACACATGTGCGTTTCAGTGCCTGCCAGGGCACAGTGTCAAACCAGTGCAACTCATATCTGGTGTAACAGTAGTGTACATTTAAAAACAAATACAATTTTGACTGTAATAGATTGAATAGCAGTTAGTTGTCTACAAGCGTGTTTGTCAGGCCTACAGCGTCTACTCTGCCAACTTCTGCCAGTGTACAGTGCAACTCATATCTGTTGTCACAGTAGCTTGCACGCATAGTACCACTAATCGAAAAAAAAATGACAGGTAGAGACAGTCCACCCCACAGGGGCCGTCGTGTTCGTGGTTCTGTGATTCCCTTTGGCCCTAGAATAATGCCCAGTGTTCAGAGGCCACGTACCCTGAACTCAAACATTTCTGAGGACATAGTTGACTGGCTAACACAGGACACCCAATCTTCTACAGCTTCCGCACGGAACCTTGACGCACCATCCTCCTCCATCTTAGCTTCGGGCACCTCTCAAGTTACCACTCGCTTGCCTGCCTCCACCACCAACACTAGCACCACAGCCGCTTCACTTGATCTGTCAGAGGAGTTATTTACACATCAGTTGGAAGAAATGAGTGATAGTGATTTGCAACCATTATTGTCAGAGGATGTAGATAACAGTAGACATGTGCACGACTAAAAAATTCGGTTCGTTTTCGGTTCGGATCAAATAGGATTCGGCAAAATTTGAATAAATTCGTTTCGGATTTATTCGGATTCGGCTGAATTCGGTTCTATTCGGTTCCGGAATTCGGTATGTTTTAGTACACTAAGTCACTAACACCCATAAACTACCTATGAACCACTAAACCAAGGCCCCCCGACATCGCAAACCCTATAATAACATTATTTAACCCCTAATCTGCCGATCGGATATCGCCGCAACCTACATTATAACTATTAACCCCTAATCTGCTGTCCCTAATATCGCCGACCCCTACATTATAGTTATTAACCCCTAATCTGCCCCCCCAACGTCGCCGCAATCTAACTACAAGTATTAACCCCTAATCTGACGACCCAATATCACCGCCTACATTATAGCTATTAACCCCTAATCTGCTGTCCCTAACACCGCCGACCCCTACATTATAGTTATTAACCCCTAATCTGCCCCCCCCAACGTTGCTGCAATCTAACTACAAGTATTAACCCCTAATTTGCCGACCCGATATCGCCGCCGCCTACATTATAGCTATTAACCCCTAATCTGCTGTCCCTAACACCACCGACCCCTACATTATAGTTATTAACCCCTAATCTGCCCCCCCCAACGTCGCTGCAATCTAACTACAAGTATTAACCCCTAATCTGCCGACCCGATATCG
The DNA here is from genome assembly GCF_027579735.1 of Bombina bombina. Taxonomy (NCBI): domain Eukaryota; kingdom Metazoa; phylum Chordata; class Amphibia; order Anura; family Bombinatoridae; genus Bombina; species Bombina bombina. The sequence goes on along the minus strand of NC_069500.1, from coordinate 292,079,979 downwards.
CCGCCGCCTACATTATAGCTATTAACCCCTAATCTGCTGTCCCTAACACCGCCGACCCCTACATTATAGTTATTAACCCCTAATCTGCCCCCCCCAACGTCGCCACAATCTAACTACAAGTATTAACCACTAATCTGCCAACCGCAAATCGCCGCCACTATAATAAATGTATTAACCCCTAAACCGCCGCACTCCCACCTCGCAAACACTATAATACATTTTATTAACCCCTAATCTGCCCTCCCTAACATCGCCGCCACCTACCTACAATTATTAACCCCTAATCTCCTGCCCACAACGTCGCCGCTATAATAAGGTTATTAACCCCTAAACCTAAGTCTAACCCTAACACTAACACCCCCTAACTTAAATATAATTTAAATAAAACAAAATAAATTTACTATAGTTAAATAAATGAATCCTATTTAAAACTAAATACTTACCTGTAAAATAAACCCTAATATAGCTGCAATATAACTAATAGTTACATTGTAGCTATTTTAGGATTTATATTTATTTTACAGGCAACTTTGTATTTATTTTAACTAGGTACAATAGTTATTAAATAGTTAATAACTATTTAATAACTACCTAGCTAAAATAAATACAAATTTACCTGTAAAATAAATCCTAACCTAAGTTACAATTACACCTAACACTACACTATAATTAAATAAATGAATCCTATTTAAAACTAAATACTTACCTGTAAAATAAACCCTAATATAGCTGCAATATAACTAATAGTTACATTGTAGCTATTTTAGCATTTATATTTATTTTACAGGCAACTTTGTATTTATTTTAACTAGGTACAATAGCTATTAAATAGTTATTGACTAATTAATAGCTACCTAGTTAAAATAATTACAAAATTACCTGTAAAATAAATCCTAACCTAAGTTACAATTAAACCTAACACTACACTATCATTAAATAAATTAACTTCAAGTACCTACAATTATCTACAATTAAATAAACTAAAGTACAAAAAAAACCCCACTAAATTACAAAAAAAACCAAACACTAAATTACAAAAAATAAAAAAATATTACAAGAATTTTAAACTAATTACACCTAATCTAAGCCCCCTAATAAAATAACAAAGCCCCCCAAAATAAAAAAAAATGCCCTACCCTATACTAAATTACAAAAGTTAACAGCTCTATTACCTTACCAGCCCTTAAAAGGGCCTTTTGCGGGGCATGCCCCAAAGAAAACAGCTCTTTTGCCTGTAAAAAAAAACACAATACCCCCCCCACATTACAACCCACCACCCACATACCCCTACTCTAACCCAAACCCCCCTTAAATAAACCTAACACTACCCCCCTGAAGATCTCCCTACCGTGTCTTCACCCAGCGGGCCGAAGTCTTCAACCGATGGGGCAGAAGAGGACATCCAGACCGGCAGAAGTCTTCATCCAAGCGGGGCAAGAAGAGGTCTTCCATCCATCAGAAGTCTTGATCCAGGCGGCATCTTCTCTGTCATCCATCCGGAGCGGAGCGGCAGCATCCTGAAGAGACATCCGACGCAGAGCATCCTCTTCTTTCTTGATCCGACGACTCATTGACTGTACCTTTAAGTGACGTCATCCAAGATGGCGTCCCTTGAATTCCGATTGGCTGATAGGATTCTATCAGCCAATCGGAATTAAGGTAGGAATATTCTGATTGGCTGATGGAATCAGCCAATCAGATTCAAGTTCAATCCGATTGGCTGATCCAATCAGCCAATCAGATTGACCTCGCATTCTATTGGCTGATTGGAACAGCCAATAGAATGTGAGGTCAATCTGATTGGCTGATTGGATCAGCCAATCGGATTGATCTTGAATCTGATTGGCTGATTCCATCAGCCAATCAGAATATTCCTACCTTAATTCCGATTGGCTGATAGAATCCTATCAGCCAATCGGAATTCAAGGGACGCCATCTTGGATGACGTCACTTAAAGGTACAGTCATTGAGTCGTCGGATCAAGAAAGAAGAGGATGCTCTGCGTCGGATGTCTCTTCAGGATGCTGCCGCTCCGCTCCGGATGGATGAACAAAGAAGATGCCGCCTGGATCAAGACTTCTGATGGATGGAAGACCTCTTCTTGCCCCGCTTGGATGAAGACTTCTGCCGGTCTGGATGTCCTCTTCTGCCCCATCGGATGAAGACTTTGGCCCGGCTGGGTGAACACAACTCAAGGTAGGGAGATCTTCAGGGGGGTAGTGTTAGGTTTATTTAAGGGGGGGTTGGGGTATTGTGGGTGGTGGGTTGTAATATGGGGGGGGTATTGTGTTTTTTTTTTACAGGCAAAAGAGCTGTTTTCTTTGGGGCATGCCCCCGCAAAAGGCCCTTTTAAGGGCTGGTAAGGTAATAGAGTTGTTAACTTTTGTAATTTAGTATAAGGGTAGGGCATTTTTTTATTTTGGGGGGCTTTGTTATTTTATTAGGGGGTTTAGATTAGGTGTAATTAGTTTAAAATTCTTGTAATTTTTTTTATTTTTTGTAATTTAGTGTTTGTTTTTTTGTACTTTAGTTTAGTTTATTTCATTGTATTTAATATAGGTACTTGTAGTTAATTTATTTAATGTATTTCATGATAGTGTAGTGTTAGGTTTATTTGTAACTTAGGTTAGGATTTATTTTACAGGTAATTTTGTAATTATTTTAACTAGGTAGCTATTAAACAGTACATATCTATTTAATAGCTATTGTACCTAGTTAAAATAAATACAAAGTTGCCTGTAAAATAAATATAAATCCTAAAATAGCTACAATGTAACTATTAGTTATATTGTAGCTATATTAGGGTTTATTTTACAGGTAAGTATTTAGTTTTAAATAGGATTCATTTATTTAATTAATTTAATGATAGTGTAGTGTTAGGTGTAATTGTAACTTAGGTTAGGATTTATTTTACAGGTAAATTTGTATTTATTTTAGCTAGGTAGTTATTAAATAGTTATTAACTATTTAATAACTATTGTACCTAGTTAAAATAAATACAAAGTTGCCTGTAAAATAAATATAAATCCTAAAATAGCTACAATGTAACTATTAGTTATATTGTAGCTATATTAATAGCTAGTAGGGGGCTTAGATTAGGTGTAATTAGTTTAAAATTATTGTAATATTTTATTATTTTTGGTAATTTAGTGTTTGTTTGTTTTTTGGTACTTTTCTGATGGATGGAAGACATCTTCTTGCCCCGCTTGGATGAAGACTTCTGCCGGTCTGGATGTCCTCTTCTGCCCCATCGGATGAAGACTTCGGCCCGGCTGGGTGAACACAACTCAAGGTAGGGAGATCTTCAGGGGGGTAGTGTTAGGTTTATTTAAGGGGGGTTTGGGTTAGAGTAGGGGTATGTGGGTGGTGGGTTGTAATGTGGGGGGGTATTGTGTTTTTTTTCATGCAAAAGAGCTGTTTTCTTTGGGGCATGCCCCGCAAAAGGCCCTTTTAAGGGCTGGTAAGGTAATAGAGCTGTTAACTTTTGTAATTTAGTATAGGGTAGGGCATTTTTTTATTTTGGGGGGCTTTGTTATTTTATTAGGGGGCTTAGATTAGGTGTAATTAGTTTAAAATTCTTGTAATATTTTTTTATTTTTTGTAATTTAGTGGAGGTTTTTTTGTACTTTAGATTAGTTTATTTAATTGTATTTAATTGTAGGTACTTGTAGTTAATTTATTTAATGATAGTGTAGTGTTAGGTTTAATTGTAACTTAGGTTAGGATTTATTTTACAGGTAATTTTGTAATTATTTTAACTAGGTAGCTATTAATTAGTCAATAACTATTTAATAGCTATTGTACCTAGTTAAAATAAATACAAAGTTGCCTGTAAAATAAATATAAATGCTAAAATAGCTACAATGTAACTATTAGTTATATTGCAGCTATATTAGGGTTTATTTTACAGGTAAGTATTTAGTTTTAAATAGGATTCATTTATTTAATTATAGTGTAGTGTTAGGTGTAATTAGTTTAAAATTCTTGTATTTTTTTTTATTTTTTGTAATTTAGTGTTTGTTTTTTTGTACTTTAGTTTAGTTTATTTCATTGCATTTAATATAGGTACTTGTAGTTAATTTATTTAATGTATTTCATGATAGTGTAGTGTTAGGTTTAATTGTAACTTAGGTTAGGATTTATTTTACAGGTAATTTTGTAATTATTTTAACTAGGTAGCTATTAAACAGTACATATCTATTTAATAGCTATTGTACCTAGTTAAAATAAATACAAAGTTGCCTGTAAAATAAATATAAATCCTAAAATAGCTACAATGTAACTATTAGTTATATTGTAGCTATATTAGGGTTTATTTTACAGGTAAGTATTTAGTTTTAAATAGGATTCATTTATTTAATTAATTTAATGATAGTGTAGTGTTAGGTGTAATTGTAACTTAGGTTAGGATTTATTTTACAGGTAAATTTGTATTTATTTTAGCTAGGTAGTTATTAAATAGTTATTAACTATTTAATAACTATTGTACCTAGTTAAAATAAATACAAAGTTGCCTGTAAAATAAATATAAATCCTAAAATAGCTACAATGTAACTATTAGTTATATTGTAGCTATATTAATAGCTAGTAGGGGGCTTAGATTAGGTGTAATTAGTTTAAAATTATTGTAATATTTTATTATTTTTGGTAATTTAGTGTTTGTTTGTATTTTGGTACTTGTATGATGGATGGAAGACCTCTTCTTGCCCCGCTTGGATGAAGACTTCTGCCGGTCTGGATGTACTCTTCTGCCCCATCGGATGAAGACTTCGGCCCGGCTGGGTGAACACGACTCAAGGTAGGGGGATCTTCAGGGGGGTAGTGTTAGGTTTATTTAAGGGGGGTTTGGGTTAGTGTAGGGGTATGTGGGTGGTGGGTTGTAATGTGGGGGGGGTATTGTGGTTTTTTTTTACAGGCAAAAGAGCTGTTTTCTTTGGGGCATGCCCCGCAAAAGGCCCTTTTAAGGGTTGGTAAGGTAATAGAGCTGTTAACTTTTGTAATTTAGTATAGGGTAGGGCATTTTTTTTATTTTGGGGGGCTTTGTTATTTTATTAGGGGGCTTAGATTAGGTGTAATTAGTTTAAAATTCTTGTAATATTTTTTTATTTTTTGCAATTTAGTGGGGTTTTTTTTTGTACTTTAGTTTATTTAATTGTAGATAATTGTAGGTACTTGTAGTTAATTTATTTAATGATAGTGTAGTGTTAGGTTTAATTGTAACTTAGGTTAGGATTTATTTTACAGGTAATTTTGTAATTATTTTAACTAGGTAGCTATTAATTAGTCAATAACTATTTAATAGCTATTGTACCTAGTTAAAATAAATACAAAGTTGCCTGTAAAATAAATATAAATGCTAAAATAGCTACAATGTAACTATTAGTTATATTGCAGCTATATTAGGGTTTATTTTACAGGTAAGTATTTAGTTTTAAATAGGATTCATTTATTTAATTATAGTGTAGTGTTAGGTGTAATTGTAACTTAGGTTAGGATTTATTTTACAGGTAAATTTGTATTTATTTTAGCTAGGTAGTTATTAAATAGTTATTAACTATTTAATAACTATTGTACCTAGTTAAAATAAATACAAAGTTGCCTGTAAAATAAATATAAATGCTAAAATAGCTACAATGTAACTATTAGTTATATTGCAGCTATATTAGGGTTTATTTTACAGGTAAGTATTTAGTTTTAAATAGGATTCATTTATTTAACTATAGTAAATTTATTTCGTTTTATTTAAATTATATTTAAGTTATGGGGTGTTAGTGTTAGGGTTAGACTTAGGTTTAGGGGTTAATAACCTTATTATAGTAGCGGCAACGTTGTGGGCAGGAGATTAGGGGTTAATAATTGTAGGTAGGTGGCGGCGATGTTAGGGAGGGCAGATTAGGGGTTAATAAAATGTATTATAGTGTTTGCGAGGCGGGAGTGCGGCGGTTTAGGGGTTAATACGTTTATTATAGTGGCGGCGATTTGCGGACGGCAGATTAGGGGTTAATACTTGTAGTTAGATTGCGGCGACGTTGGGGGGGGCAGATTAGGGGTTAATAACTATAATGTAGGGGTCGGCGGTGTTAGGGACAGCAGATTAGGGGTTAATAGCTATAATGTAGGCGGCGGCGATATTGGGTCGGCAGATTAGGGGTTAATGCTTGTAGTTAGATTGCGGCGACGTTGGGGGGCGCAGATTAGGAGTTAATAACTATAATGTAGGGGTCGGCGGTGTTAGGGACAGCAGATTAGGGGTTAATAGCTATAATGTAGGCGGCGGCGATATCGGGTCGGCAGATTAGGGGTTAATACTTGTAGTTAGATTGCGGCGACGTTGGGGGTGGCAGATTAGGGGTTAATAACTATAATGTAGGGGTCGGCGGTGTTAGGGACAGCAGATTAGGGGTTAATAGCTATAATGTAGGCAGCAGCGATATCGGGTCGGCAGATTAGGGGTTAATACTTGTAGTTAGATTGCGGCGACGTTGGGGGGGGCAGATTAGGGGTTAATAACTATAATGTAGGGGTCGGCGGTGTTAGGGACAGCAGATTAGGGGTTAATAGCTATAATGTAGGCGGCGGCGATATCGGGTCGGCAGATTAGGGGTTAATACTTGTAGTTAGATTGCGGCGACGTGGGGGGGGCAGATTAGGGGTTAATAACTATAATGTAGGGTTCGGCGGTGTTAGGGACAGCAGACTAGGGGTTAATAGTTATAATGTAGGTGGCGGCGATATTCGGTCGGCAGATTAGGGGTTAATAAAATAATTGAGGTGTCAGCGATAGCGGGGGCGGCAGATTAGGGGTTAATAAGTGTCAGATTAGGGGTGTTTAGAGACTCGGGGTACATGTTAGGGTGTTAGGTGCAGACTTAGTGTTTCCCCATAGGAAACAATCGAGCTGCGGTGTTAGTTTTTTTTTCAGCCGAAACTCCCATTGTTTCCTATGGGGAAATGCCGAATTTTACCGAGCTAATTCGGATTTATTCGGAGATACGGCAGCTATTTCGGATTCATTCGGTAGATTCGGAAGTATTTTAATTCGGAAATCCGAATCGCTCCGAATCTCCTAATTTACCGAATTTTCCGAATTTCCGAATAAATCCGAAACGAACCGCACATGTCTAGATAACAGGGATATGTCTCAGTCAGGCAGCATTACACACATGGACGTACGGTGTGATGATGATGATGTTGTACCCGCTGCTGCTTCCTTTGTTGAGTTGTCAGATACAAGTGAAGCGGTTGATGATGACGATGCGTCCGTGGATGTCACGTGGGTGCCCGATAGAAGAAGAAGAGGGGGAAAGTTCAGATGGGGAGACAGAGAGGAGGTGGAGACGAGTTGGAAGGAGGGGGAGGTCGTCGCAAGGAGCTAGTGGCACAGTCAGACAGCATGCATCGGCACCCGGAGTCAGCCAGACAGCACGCCAATCAACGCATGCTGTTGCCGCCACCAGAATGCCGTCATTGCAGAGCTCAACAGTGTGGTATTTTTTTTGTGTGTCTGCCTCTGACAACAGCGATGCCATTTGCAACCTGTGCCAAAAGAAACTGAGTCGTGGGAAGTCCAACACCCACCTAGGTACAACTGCTTTGCGAAGGCACATGATCGCACATCACAAACGCCTATGGGATCAACACATGAGTACAAGCAGCACACAAACTCAAAGCCGCCATCCTCCTCCTGGTCCAGCATCTTCAGCCACATCAACCACTGCTGTCCCCCTTGCCCCCTCTCAACCATCCGCCACTCCGTGTCTCACCTTGAGCAGTTCCTGCTCATCTGCTCACAGTCAGGTGTCTGTCAAGGACATGTTTGATCGTAAGAAGCCAATGTCACAAAGTCACCCCCTTGCCTGGCATCTGACAGCTGGCTTGACTGAACTCTTAGCCCGCCAGCTTTTACCATACAAGCTGGTGGAGTCTGAGGCGTTCAAAAAATTTGTAGCTATTGGGACACCGCAGTGGAAGGTACCCGGCCGAAATTTCTTTGCACAAAAGGCAATCCCCAACCTGTACTCGATTGTGCAAAAGGAAGTAATGGCATGTCTGGCACACAGTGTTGGGGCAAGGGTCCATCTGACCACTGATACCTGGTCTGCAAAGCATGGTCAGGGCAGGTATATCACTTACACTGCACATTGGGTAAACCTGCTGATGGCTGCCAAGCATGGAATGCGTGGCTCTGCAGAGGAGTTGGTGACACCGCTACGACTTGCAGGCAGGCCTGCTGCCACCTCCTCTACTCCTCCTACTCCATCCTTTTCCATAATCTCCTCGGTTGAGTCCTCTTCTGCTGCTGCATCTTGCTCCACATCAACGGCACCCCCCCAGCTCCCCAGGTACTATTCCACATCCCGAATACGGCAGTGTCACGCCGTCTTGGGGTTGACTTGCCTGAAAGCAGAGAGTCACAGCGGACCAGCACTCCTGTCCACCCTGAACGCACAGGTGGATCAGTGGCTGACTCCACACCAACTGGAGATCGGCAAAGTGGTTAGTGACAACGGAAGAAATTTGGTGGCGGCATTGAATTTGGGCAAGTTGACACATGTGCCGTGCATGGCACATGTGTGTAATCTGATCGTACAACGCTTTGTGCATAAGTACCCAGGCTTACAGGACATCCTGAAGCAGGCCAGGAAGGTGTGTGGCCATTTCAGGTGTTCCTATATGGCCATGGCACACTTTTCAGATATCCAGCGGCGAAACAACATGCCAGTGAGGCGCTTGATTTGCGACAGCCCGACACATTGGAATTCAACACTCCTAATGTTCGACTGCCTGATCCAACAAGAAAAAGCCGTTAACGACTATTTGTAGGACCGGGGTGCTAGGACAACCTCTGCGGAGCTGGGATTTTTTTTGCCACGTTACTGGACGCTCATGCGCAATGCCTGTAGGCTCATGCGTCCTTTTGAGGAGGTGACAAACCTAGTCAGTCGCTTCGAAGGCACCATCAGCGACATCATACCATTTGTTTTCTTGGAGCGTGCCCTGCGAAGAGTGCTGGATCAGGCCGTAGATGAGCATGAAGAGGAAGAGTTTTGTCACCATCACCACCAGAAACAGCCTTATCAGCATTGCTTGCTGGACCTGCGGCAACGCTGGAAGAGGATTGTGAGGAAGAGGAGTCAGAGGAGGAATGTGGCTTTGAGGAGGAGGAGGAAGACCAACCACAACAGGCATCCCAGGGTGCTCGTTGTCACCTATCTGGTACCCGTGGTGTTGTACGTGGCTGGGGTGAAGAAGATACCTTCAGTGAGATCACTGAGGACGAGGAACGGGACATGAGTAGCTCGGCATCCAACCTTGTGCAAATGGGATCTTTCATGCTGTTGTGCATGTTGAGGGTCGGGGACCCTCATATAAAAAGGCTGAAGGAGAACGACCTGTACTGGGTGTCCACACTACTAGACCCCCGGTATAAGCATAAAGTGCCTGAAATGTTACCGAATTACCGCAAGTCGGAAAGGATGCAGCAGTTTCAAAATAAATTAAAAAGTATGCTTTACACAGCGTATAAGGGTGATGTCACAGCACAACGGGAATCTAACAGGGGAAGAGGTGAAAGTAATCCTCCTCCCACGACCACACCGGCAAGGACAGGACGCTTTACAGACGTGTTGTTGATGGAGGACATGCAGAGCTTTTTAAGTCCTATGCATCGCCACAGCCCTTCGGGGTCCACCTTCAGAGAACGACTCGACCGACAGGTAGCAGACTACCTTGCCTTAACTGCAGATATCAACACTCTGAGGAGCGATGAACCCCTTGACTACTGGGTGTGCAGGCTTGACCTGTGGCCTGAGCTATCCCAATTTGCTATAGAACATCTGGCCTGCCCCGCTTCAAGTGACCTGTCAGAAATGACCTTCAGTGCAGCAGGAGGTATTGTCACTGAGAAGAGAAGTCGCCTAGGTCAAAAAAGTCTAGATTACCTCACCTTTATTAAGATGAATGAGGGATGGATCCCAAAGGGACTGACAGTGGGCGATACATTCAACTAAAAAAGGCCTGATGAGATGAGCTGCCTTGGGCTAAAAATGGTCCACATGCTGCTGTATTTGATCTCTGAATGCCGGATGACTTGCGTGACTTATCCGCCACCAACTAGGGTTCAAGTCGCAATGTTTTAGGGCACTTTCTGCCTGGGAAACAAACATCAATTTTTCTGGCTGCTGCTACAGCAGCGGCTGCAACAATACCTAATTTTTCAGGCCTCTGGTGCTGCACTGTGGCTTCAAAAACCAAACCAAAAAAAAAGGCACATAACAGGGATTAAACTGATAGGAATAGTACTACTTAACACACCACTCCTATCTGGTGGCACATTAGATTGCACGTGCAGTGCCCCAAATTTGAAGTAGGAGGACCGACCAAGCATCTTTTCCATCTCCAGGTTCCTAAAATTGATGCCATATACACGTTCCCCTGATAGGGGACGTAACAGGGATTAAACTGATAAGAATAGAACTACTTAACACACCACTCATATCTGGTGGCACATTAGATTGCACGCAGTGCCCCAAATTTAAAGTAGGAGGACCGACCAAGAATCTTTTTCCATCTCCCGGTTCCTAAAATCGATGCCATATACACGTCCCCTGATAGGGGACGTAACAGGGATTAAACTGATAAGAATAGAACTTCTTAACACACCACTCATATCTGGTGGCACATTAGATTGCACGCGCAGTGCCCCAAATTTGAAGTAGGAGGACCGACCAAGCATCTTTTCTCATCTCCCGGTTCCTAAAATCGATGCCATATACACGTTCCCTGATAGGGGACGTAACAGGGATTAAACTGATAAGAATAGAACTACTTAACACACCACTCATATCTGGTGGCACATTAGATTGCACGTGCAGTGCCCCAAATTTCAAGTAGGAGGACTGACCAAGAATCTTTTTCCATCTCCCGGTTCCTGAAATCGATGCCATATACACGTCCCCTGATAGGGGACGTAACAGGGATTAAACTGATATGAATAGAACTACTTAACACACCACTCATATCTGGTGGCATATTAGATTGCACACGCAGTGCCCCAAATTTGAAGTAGGAGGACCGACCAAGAATCTTTTTCCATCTCCCGGTTCCTAAAATCGATGCCATATACACGTCCCCTGATAGGGGACGTAACAGGGATTAAACTGATAAGAACAGAACTACTTAACACACCACTCCTATCTGGTGGCACATTAGATTGCACGCGCAGTGCCCCAAATTTGAAGTAGGAGGACCGACCAAGCATCTTTTTCCATCTCCCGGTTCCTAAAATCGATGCCATATACACGTCCCCTGATAGGGGACGTAACAGGGATTAAACTGATAAGAATAGAACTACTTAACACACCACTCCTATCTGGTGGCACATTAGATTGCACGCGCAGTGCCCCAAATTTGAAGTAGGAGGACCGACCAAGCATCTTTTTCCATCTCCCGGTTCCTAAAATCAATGCCATATACACGTTCCCTGATAGGGGACGTAACAGGGATTAAACTGATATGAATAGAACTACTTAACACACCACTCATATTTGGTGGCACATTAGATTGCACGCGCAGTGCCCCAAATTTGAAGTAGGAGGACTGACCAAGAATCTTTTTCCATCTCCCGGTTCCTGAAATTGATGCCATATACACGTCCCCTGATAGGAGACGTAACAGGGATTAAACTGATAAGAATAGAACTACTTAACACACCACTCATATCTGGTGGCACATTAGATTGCACGCACAGTGCCCCAAATTTGAAGTAGGACGACAGACCAAGAATCTTTTTCCATCTCCCGGTTCCTAAAATCGATGCCATATACACGTCCCCTAATAGGGGACGTAACAGGGATTAAACTGATAAGAACAGAACTACTTAACACACCACTCCTATCTGGTGGCACATTAGATTGCACGCGCAGTGCCCCAAATTTGAAGTAGGAGGACCGACCAAGAATCTTTTTCCATCTCCCGGTTCCTGAAATCGATGCCATATACACGTCCCCTGATAGGGGACGTAACAGGGATTAAACTGATAAGAATAGAACTACTTAACACACCACTCCTATCTGGTGGCACATTAGATTGCACGCGCAGTGCCCCAAATTTGAAGTAGGAGGACCGACCAAGCATCTTTTTCCATCTCTCGGTTCCTAAAATCGATGCCATATACACGTCCCCTGATAGGGGATGTAACAGGGATTAAACTGATAAGAATAGAACTACTTAACACACCACTCATATCTGGTGGCACATTAGATTGCACGCGCAGTGCCCCAAATTTGAAGTAGGAGGACCGACCAAGCATCTTTTTCCATCTCCCGGTTCCTAAAATTGATGCCATATACACGTCCCCTGATAGGGGACGTAACAGGGATTAAACTGATAGGAATAGTACTACTTAACACACCTTATAATAATGCAGAGAGAGGCAATGCAGAGAGAGGAGTCTGAAGAAGAGGAGTCAGAGGAGGAAGGTGGCTTTGAGGAGGTGGAAGACCAAACACAGCAGGCGTCCCAGGGGGCTTGTTGTCACCTTTCGGGGACCCTTGGTGTTGTACGTGGCTAGGTGGAGGAAGAGACCTTCAATGACATCAGTGAGGACAAGGAACGGGACATGGCTAGCTTGGTATCCAACCTTGTGCAAATGGGGAGTTTGCGGTTGTGCTTTCATGATTCAGATAGAGCATGTAATTTTAAACAATTTTCAAATTTACTTTTATCACCAATTTTGCTTTGTTCTCTTGGTATTCTTAGTTGAAAGCTTAACCTAGGAGGTTCCTATGCTAATTTCTTAGACCTTGAAGCCCATCTCTTTCAGATTGCATTTTAACAGTTTTTCACCACTAGAGGGTGTTAGTTCACGTATTTCATTTTCATATAGATAAAGCTGTGCTCGTGTACGAGAAGTTATCTGGGAGCAGGCACTGATTGGCTAGACTGCAAATCTGTCAAAAGAACTGATAAAAGGGGCAGTTTGCAGAGGCTAAGATACAAAATAATCACAGAGGTTAAAAGTATATTATTATAAATGTGTTAGTTATGCAAAACTGGGAAATGGGTAATAAAGGGATTATCTATCTTTTAAAACAATAAAAATTCTGGTGTAGACTGTCCCTTTAAATGGGGAGTGTGGTCTGTCACTGTGAAGCGGGCATAACCCTTACACTACCTGATCGATACAACATCATACCTGATGTTCTAAAGCACGTTATTACAAACAATTTAGGAATGTTAGGTGATTTATGCCCTTTATGGCTTAAAACCAGACTCTGCATCAACTATGTAATTTTCCATGGGAGTTTTGTCATGGATCCCCCTCCGGCATGCCACAGTCCAGGTGTTAGTCCCCTTGAAACAACTTTTCCATCACTATTGTGGCCAAAAAGAGTCCCTGTGGGTTTTAAAGTTCGCCTGCCTATTGAAGTCTATAGCGGTTCGCCCGTTCGCGAACAGTTGCGGAAGTTCGCGTTCGCCGTTCGCAAACCCAAATTTTTATGTTCGCGACATCACTATATATTTATGTATATGAGAAATACTTATTTAAGAGCCTAATGTTAGTATTATTATAAAGACATGCAAATGTACAGAAAAGAAGGAACAAAGAAAGAAAACAAAAGCATAAAAACCACAAAACTTTTATAAAGATCTCTTTATCATGAATATCAATATATTCAAAGGGAAAAAATTAATAATTTTAACTCAGGAATCTAGGTGATAATCTTAAATAAGGTAATATTTATTTACTTGCCCGTATGCTCTCCCTTTATTAAATGCTCTCAAAGTTATATAATAATTTTGCTAATTTCACATAATGAAGTATACGGCATAGGGAAGCTGAAATATTAATACACTAAAATATATCAGAAAATTAAAGAGAAGTAATACCATCTAATTGATACACTATTACTACTAATAATAATTATGATAAATATAAAAATAACTAAAAATGCAGTTCAGTATAAAATTGTAAATTTAATTCTTATAATAAAGTACCACAGTGCCTATTATTAGGCTAGGTTTCAATCGCTTATATAGGTCGATTTAACAAAGCATGAACTGATTCTCAAAATTGATGGGAGAGTAATTTGCCTATCTTCAAATCCCCATGAGATATAGCTCACTTTTATTGAATTTAGCAAGAAAAGTAGTGATTATATTGGTGTATTTTGTAAGTGATAAATTTCATTTAATTTGTAAAACTGATGAGATTGTGGGTCCCCTGTGATAAAATGCATCAATTTGCACATCAATTAATAATAGTCTAATGGTTAACTCATGTTCTGAACAAGACTAGATTTAAAGCATGTGTGTGCATAATTTCATGTTAAAAAAAAAAAGGTTTAATATATTCCTAATAAAATAAACCGTTACTATCAGAGAAAAAAAATATTGTTTTCAAAATATATCTACCTCACAACAAATGTGAAATTGTGTCAGTATTATGAAGCTCCTGGTGAAATATTTGCAATATTTGAAATATATGCAATCTTTATCTTGTGTCTCTCAACCAGGCGTTCTCTGCATTTAAATATGTGAAGGAGATGCAAACATTCCAATAGGGCTTAAAAAATTTAAGATTGAATGGAACAAATAAATTAAGAATTGGCATTAAAAAGATACAGTATTGTTAAATAGCATTGAAAATCATAATTAAATTATCTCTAAAAAAATCATATTGAAATTATGCAGAAAGAACTATTTAATGCACACAGATGAATTTGTAATAAAACCACACCCCAGATGCAAAAAAACATTGTTAAATTTTTACTTCTAATTACATAATTAAAATGTTTTCCTTCTTGTAAAATTAGCTTCCTCTAATGGGCTGAACATGGGCATGGCTGAAAGTCATCTGCCAAGTCTCAGCGTATCCTGTAAACATTTTCCCCTGCAGTTCTCACTATTTTATCTCTCAAACTGGAAGATAGTGAAATTGTGTCAAAATATGCAAAACAGGGGGGCTGAGCTAGCAGCCCACAAGAATGGTCGCATTGTCATGTTTTTGTCATGATTTCACTTTATTCCACCATATATCATGCTATACCTTTAAGACAAGGTTCATCTACACTGCATATGCTATACATTGAAGGCAAGGTTTAACATTAATTAGGCACCTGTATAAATTACCAGCACTTTCTTCCATCATTGCTTGGTAATTCTAATTACTCAGAGGAGTTTCAAGCCTTACTGAAGATTCTAAAATTGGACTAACCTTGTGCTGATTCTGATCTTTTCCACAGAAATCGTTCATGTTATAAAACCACAACTTTTTCATCCTCGAGTTTAAAGTCTGCTCCATTTTAAGCTTCTCCTTCTTCTGTGACATCACACACCAGCATGGCTGCAAACAAAGTTTGATTTCAAACAGACCTCTACAGTTTCACTCTGACTTCTTGAATTGTTGCAGGAGACAATTACAAGGACTTCGCTATTGCTTGCAAGAACTTTCTGTGCTTAAACCTTACAAGGTACTGTTTTTCTCAAGTTACTTATTCTGTTCATTAAGGAAATAAACAATAAGATTGCCTGCTCTTATTCAATGAAAACTAGTTTCCTTACATAATGTGCTGAATATCCCCATTGCAAATAAGGTTATAGTTTGTCTTAACAAATCTATATGTAATTACCATTACAAATATTAATGGTTAATTTTCTGTCTTTTTTATGCATAAAATAGGGTTAAGAACATATACATACTTTGTTGTGCAAAGTTAGGGTAACAATCTGCCAACAAATAAGTATTGCTACATTCTCAACCTAAGAGTGAATTGAAGTTACCTTGCGCTCATTGTGAAATAATTACATGTCTACAGTTGCCTTCCATTAAAACTCTTATTTTCAATTGCAAGGTTCCTACTACATTACCAAATGTATTTAAACTTAATAATTACTTCTGCAGTTGTGGTATATATATTGTATATTAAAACCTACAAAATTCTAATTCAAGCCTCTCACATTATTACCAAGCAATCAAAATGGACCCAGCAGAATTAATTAACCATGTCAATGCCCTCACACAGAGGGTTGAATCTTTGACTAAAGGGTTAATTGCTTTACAGCAGGAAAAAAATTCACTCAAGTCTTACATAAATGATAAATTAGATTCTATTAGACAAATTGATGTTCAACCTGAACCACAAGTTAGTCCCCCTGAAAAATTTTCTGGAGAAAGATCTCTGTTCAGAGAATTTAAAAATGCCTGTTTATTACTAATTTCTTTAAAACCCAAGAAACATCCCTCAGAGCTCATTAGAGTATTAACCACCATATCATATCTCAGACGAGAACCTTGCACCTGGGCTAACACTTACTTTGAGTTAAATGATCCCATTCTTCATTCTTTAGAGGATTTTTTTAAAGCCATGGCACAACTTTATGAGGACCCACATAAACAATTAACAGCTGAAACAGCTATACACTCCCTTAAACAAAACAAGAGACCAGTAGAGGACTACATCACAGATTTTAAAAAATGGTCCAAGGACACTGACTGGAATGACCTCTCTTTAAGGAATCAGTTCCGTTTAGGCCTCTCTGAGTCAAAGATGAACTAGCAAGGCTAGATATACCAGATACACTTGATGAGCTAGTTTGTCTTAGTATTACTCTTGATTGGAGAATAAGAGAGAGATGACAGGAGAAAAACATAATACAATATACCACAAAAAAAATACTTACATCTTATAACATGCCAACAAATGTTAGAACTAATACCAAAACTTCCTCTGACCCAATAGAAATTGGATTCATCAGGGGACCTCTCAATCAATAAGAAAAAGTCGGGAGATGTACAAATAACCTATGCATGTACTGTGCCGCTTCTGAACATGTTGTAAAAGACTGCCCCCTATTGTTACGACAGAAAAAGGGTAAGATTATAAAACTTTGAACTGTCTTAATATTCAAAGTAAGAATACCTCCCATTGTTCCCTTAAAATTATTTTACAGTGGGAGGACATTCGACTGAATTCTCATGCAATCATTGATTCTGGTGCCAGCATTAATTATATTGATAATGATTATACAATTATCAATAAAATACCATTAATCAAAAAAACTTGTTCAGTGTCTTTAAAAGTCATAGAGGGTAAATAGATTTCTTCTTCTGGTCCCATTCTGTTTTATACTATTCCACTTCATGTCACCACTTCAGAACACCCCACTGAGTTCATATCATTCAATGGTATACCTTATCCTATGTATCCAGTAATCTTAGGAATTGCTTGGCTAAAATTACATAATCCTAATATTAATTGGTCCACATCTCATATTCAACTTAACTCTGATTACTGCAAAAACACTTGTTATCCACCTTTTCATATACTGCAGTCAACAGTAAATACCATACCACAAGAATATTCAGACTTCTCTGATATCTTTGACAAAAAAAGAGTCAGAAAATCTTCCACAACACAGGAAGTATGATTGTCCCATAGAACTCCTAGAGGGGTCAGACATTCATTGTGGTCATGTATTTCCATTATCACAGCCTGAACTAGAACAGTTAAAAGGTTACATTGAAAACAATTTGAAAAGGGTTTTATAAGACATTCAACCTCTCCGACTGGAGCAGGGATATTTTTTGTCCATAACAAGGACAATAGTCTAAGACCCATAGTGGATTATAGGGAATTAAATAAAAGAACAAAAAAGAATAGTTACCAACTTCCCCTTATACCCGAACTAAAAGAAAGACTCCAAGGGGCTGTCTATTTTACTAAATTAGATCTAAGAGGGGCTTACAATTTGATCCGAATAAAATATGGACATGAATGGTTCACTGCTTTTCGTACTCGATACGGATTATACGAGTATACAGTGATGCAATTTGGCCTATGCAACACCCCAGCCACATTACAATATCTCATTAATGATATTTTTAAAGATCTTTTGGATGTATTCTTAGGGATATATCTAGATGATATATTGATTTATTCAAAAACTTTGTCTGAACACATCAAACATGTGCGAACCGTTCTTGTAAGACTTAGAGAATATTCTTTATATGCAAAACCAGAAAAGTGTATTTTTAACTCTAAAGACCTTTCTAGGTTATGTAATTACTCTTAATGGTATAAACATGGAAGCCACTAAGATACAAGCTATAAAGGATTGGACAACACCAAATACTAAAAAAACAAGTTCAAAGATTTTTAGGGTTTGCTAACTTCTATAGGAAATTCATACCAAATTTTGATCAAGTAACCTAACCCTTCACAAATCTCACTAAATCTACAGTTACATTTCATTGGACAAGTGAAACTCAAACAGTGTTTGATTTTCTAAAATTTAAATTCACTGCAACACCTATTTTACATTTCCCAAATTCACACTTACAATATGTCTTGATAAGTCGATGCTTCAGATTTTGCAATTTGAGCAGTCCTATTGCAAAGACAATCATTAAAACACCCATTATATCCAGTGGCATTTTATTCATGAATGATGTCAACTGCTGAACAAAACTATGCCATTGGTAAGAAAGAGCTCTTAGCCATTAAGAGTTCTTTAGAACATTGGAGGCACCACTTTGAGGGAACTTCTATTCCCATACAGATATTTACCGATCATAGAAAATTACAATATTTAAAGACAAATCGTACTTTAACCTCTAGACAGGTACGTTGGAACCTATATTTTTCAAAGTTCACCTACCTTATTACTTACCGTCCAGTGAGCAAAAATGGAAAGGCTGACGCTCTTTCTAGAATGCATGATAAACGTTAATTTCCAAAACAAGTAACCCCTGTAATTCCTCCAGAACATTTAATTGGTCTCACAATTGAAAAGCAAAATCAATTATTACATTGTCAGCAAAATGATGACACAAAATCTCTCCAAAGTCTTCAACTAAAAGAAGATGGTTTATATTATCATCTTAACCAAATATACATGCCTCCTAACTTACAGACTATGGTTCTGCAAACCATGCATGATAACTCCTTTGCAGGACATCCAGGAATTCATAAGTCAATGGATCTCATCTCTAGAAATTTCTGGTGGCCAACTGTACTTAAAGACGTCACTAACTACACTCACTTATGTAAAATATGTACAATCTCAAAGAATGGTAGGAAAAGTCCCTTTGGTTATCTAATCTCATTACCAACACCCGAAAAACCTTGGACTGACATAGCATTGGATTTTATAGTAGAACTTCCAAAATCCAGTAATAACAACACCATAATAGTGGTGTTAGATCTTTTCAGTAAAATGGTTCATTTTATACAATATCGTAAATTGCCTACAGCCTCTGAAACTGTTCAAATGTAGTTTTCACACCACATCAGTGGTTAGAACAGTTTTTAAGATGTTTCTGCAACTCCAGACAAGCTAATTGGACCACTCTACTCCCTTATGCTGAAGTTGCTTACAACAATACAATACACAGTTCTACAAAATTTTCTCCCTTCTATATTAACTATGGGTTTCATCCTACTTTTCATATGGATATGTCTATTAATAGTGTGTGTCCTATGGTTAATGATTTAGTATACTCTATCTCAGAAACTTTTTCACTTGTCTGTAAAAATATCAAATCAACAAAAGAACATCAAAAATATTATTATGACAAAAATAGTTCCCCTGCTCCTAAATACAATATTGGAGATTATGTTTGGTTATCAATACGTAATCTCAAACTCCCCTATCCCTCTAAGAAGTTGGCATCACAATTTATCGGACCTTTTCCTATTGCGTCCATAGTCAACCAAAACGCAGTTACTTTGTCTTTGCCACTTTCTTTGAAGATTCATTCTACTTTTTACGTATCAATATTAAAACCTTATTGTGAGAGATTTGAACATTGATTCTCTAATAGTGCCTACCATTCCTGATACTGATCAAGAATATGAGGTTCAGTCCTTACTGGACTCTAGGAATTTAAACAGTGAGCTTCAGTATCTTGTCTGTTCGCACCAAGGCTTTTGTCTCGCTTTCATCGTAGGTTTCCTTCCAAACCCAAATCATGATCCTTGGAGATAATCCTTGAGGGGGGAGTTCTGTCATATTTTTATCATGATTTCACTTTATTCCACCATATATCATGCTATATCTTTAAGACAAGGTTAATCTACACTGCATATGCTATACCTTTAAGGCAAGGTTTAACATTAGTTAGGCACCTGTATAAATTACCAGCACTTCCTTCCATCATTGCTTGGTAATTCTAATTACTCAGAGGAGTTTCAAGCCTTACTGAAGATTCTAAAATTGGACTAACCTTGTGCTGATTCTGATCTTTTTCACAGAAATCATTCATGTTATAAAGCTACAACTTTTTCTTCCTCATTGAGTGTAAAGCCTGCTCCATTTTAAGCTCCTCCTCCTTCTGTGACATCAACACCAGCATGGCTGCAAACAAAGTTTAATTTCAAACAGACCTCTACAGTTTCACTCAGACTTCTTGGATTGTTACAGGAGACAATTACAAGGACTTCACCATTGCTTGAAAGTACTTTCTGTGCTCAAACCTTTAAAGGTACTGTTTTTCTCAAGTTACTTATTCTGTTCATTAAGGAAATAAACAATAAGATTGCCTGCTCTAATTCAATGAAAACTAGTTTCCTTACATATTGTGCTGAATATCCTCACTGCAAATAAGGTTATAGTTTGTCTTAATGGTTAATTCCTGTCTTTTATTTATGCATAAAATAAGGTTAAGAACATATGCATACTTTTTTATGCAAAGTTAGGGTAACAATCTGCCAACAAATAAGTATTGCTACATTCTAAAGAGTGAATTGAAGTTACCTTGCGCTCATTGTGAAATAATTACATGAAAATGTACAAAAATGTGTGCAAAGAGATTTGCAACACGAAAGGAAAGACTGCAGGTTACTGGATTATATAATAATTCGGACCACTAAAGATTAAGGTCAGACAAGTAAAGATAAATAAATATGTGAATAAGGTCATACAAACAAACTCAGGTAATATTGGTTGGTATATCAAATAGCACTCTAAAAATCAAAAATTATTTACTGTCAAGGGATCTTGACTGTTATAGTATTTTTAATAATAATCCCTGGCAGTATGCTCGAGCGATTAATTATGTTATCACATTCTTGTATTTACAAGCAATATATTTATTCAGCACAATTTTTATTCTTTACCTAACAAGATCTCACATACTCACTTCACAAAAATTATTTCATATATTTCTTAATGATCTACACTATCACCTTGTAGTAATATTCCCTACTTTTAAATGTAATGTATATGTTGTTCAATACACTCTTTGTGGAATTTAATAAATGTTCACTCTCACTTTTTTATTATGGAGAGTATCACACCCCCTTTATTCCCCCTTTTTTTTTTTTTTTTTTCTTTGCTCACTTTTTTAGTAGATTCACAAATTCATATTATATTCGCACTATTTAGTTCCCTAACTTTACAGTGGATTTATTTATCCTTTATTAAGGACAATTTAGGAATCATCTAACCACTGTGTATTCATCATATGCTGTACTATTAAGTACAGAAAATTTCTTCAAATATGAATTTTTTATTATGATCAATATAGCAGTGACATATTGTCTAGACACATGGAAAACCAATAGTAGATAATAACATCTCCTTTTTTTGAATTATTATTTTTGTTCATTTTAGTATCCATATAATTTATATTGAAAGCTCTATAAATTAACCTACAGTATAGTACAATATCAAGCAGATACAGATGACTTAAATGTGCATGTTCCGGTCGATAAATCATATCACAAACAGAGATATATATCACAAGTCTCACATTTTGTTGCAAACGACAAAATGATGCAAACATGCACCATTCGTAGTGCATTCAATACTCCTTTTTCTCGATGCGTGACTATAAATATTTGACAGATACATTGGCTCTTGTGAAGCAAAAGGGAAACCGGCTAACCATCCGCCAAGAAATCCAAAGAAACGGTGAAGGTAAGATGCAGTAATACTTTATTATTTACAGGTACAGACAGGCTAAAATCAAAAAGGTGGGCATGCAGAAAAAATGCACCAAGCGGAACAAGTCCGGATGGCTACTGGACAGCAAAAAACATACGCGTTTCGTGAGGGGCTTCCTCACTTGCTCACTGCTTGAAACAGAATGCTGTTCTGCAAGCATATATAGAGGGTCAATTAGATTAATTGATAATCTGTTTAGTGATTAATACCTAATTCAGTTTTTAACCCTTAAAACTATATATGCTGCATACAGACAGTATAAGTACAGAGATGCAATGTTTATTTTGAAACAGTGCATTAGAATGAAAATACACAACTTTAAAATTTTTTTTAGATATCACTTACATAAGAGCAATATGTAATTAGGGGTTTAAGCTTTTAATATATGGAGAGAAAAATTTACCCCTAAAATGTGTGGTTACACAAACAAATTGACATCTGATTCAACATTTAGACCAAATGGGACCCTGGAATTTATATTGAAAATCCACCTGACCTCTTTTTTACTGAGCTGATATTCCCTATCCCCCCCTCTTTTAGAGAAGGGTACATGGTCCACAGCCTGAAAAAATGCTAAAGAGGAATCTCCTTGATGTTCGAACTTAAAGTGTGATGCTACTGAAGTAAATATCTCTGGATCATTTATATCCCTTATATGTTCTAGTACCCTATCCCTCAACCTTCTTTTTGTTTTTCCTAGGTACTGTATTTGGCAGCTTTTACATGTCATGAGGTACACTATATGTGTGGAATTGCAATTAAGGTTATACCTAATAGTGTATTGTTTTCCAGTGCTGTTTGATTGAAAGGTATTTCCTTCAGTAATATGGTTACAGGTGATACACCTATTGCCTCTGCATTTAAAGCAACCTAATCTAGTTGGTAACCAAGTACCTTTTTTGGTTCCTGGTAAAAAAGAGGGGGATACATAGTTTTGAATACTTTTTGCCTTTCTTGACACACATTTTATTCCATTAGCTATAACCTTTTCCAAGACAGGATCAGTGTGTAGAATTGGTAAGCTTTCTCGTACAATGTCACAGATATTTTTGTACTCCTTGCTATAGGGGGTACTAAACACCACTTTACTAGACATGCGCTGTTTATGTGGGGATCTACCCCCTCCCTTTTTGTATTGCAGTAATGACTCACGTGGTATACAATCCACGATCTGTTTAGTTTCTGTTAGTAACTGGTTACTGTAACCCCTATCCTGAAGTCTTTTGGACAAATCCTCACTTTGTTTTTGATATAGAGTTTCACTAGAGCAAATTCTCCTAGCTCTGATGAATTGACCCTTTGGAATGGCTTTTAGTACATTTCGAGGGTGACAGGATCTGAAGTTTAAAATAGTATTTCCACTTGTGGGTTTTCTATATAAGTCTGTGACAATTCCGTCACCCTCAACAGATACCACAATATCCAAAAACTCAATACTCGTAGGGTTCTGACACCCAACAAAACTTAAATTATAAGTATTGCAGTTCAAATATTGAATAAAGTTTGATGCTGATATCTCATCTCCATCCCACACCAGAAGCAGGTCATCAATATAACGACCAAAGTAAATTATGTGTTCTCTGAAGGGGTTACTATCCGCATAGACGTGGAGCAGCTCCCACCATCCCATATAGAGATTGGCATAGGAGGGGGCGAATTTCGCCCCCATAGCTGTTCCACGTCTCTGCAGATAGTAAGACCCCTCAAACAAAAAATAATTATGAGTTAATAAAAACTCCAAACTTAGAACTATAAAATGTTTAAGGTCCTCAGAAAAAACAGACATTCTATCTAGGATATTGGAAATTGACCTTAGACCTGCCTGGTGTGGGATGGAGGTGTACAGTGAGGCCACATCCACTGTAATGAACCTATATGTAGGCTTCCATTTGATAGTTTGTAATGTGCTAAGGACCTGTGTCGAGTCCCTTATATAACTTGTCAATTGTGCGACTAGAGGTTGCAAAAAGGTATCAATCAGTTCTGAGATGGGCTCCAAAAGGGAACCCACTCCAGAAATGATGGGTCTACCCGGGGGGTGTGTTGCATTCTTGTGCAATTTAGGCAGAAAGTAAAAAATGGGCACATTAGGATTCATAATCAAGAATTGTTCCATTTTTCTTTCTGCTATCACTCCTATCAGCTGTCCCTGATATAAAATCTTCTCCAATTTTTGCCTAAACTGCACTGTTGGATTAAAGTCTAATTTCCCATATACCTCTGTGTCTCTCAGTTGACGTTTTGCCTCAAATAGATAATACTCCCTATCCATGATGACGACATTGCCGCCTTTATCAGATGATTTTATGACGATGTTATCATTACTCTGGAGGGATTTTAGAGTTTTATATTGTTTACCACTCAAATTATTTTTACCTCTAATAGAGGGGTCATTTTTTGCATCATTTTCTATCCTTTGTGCAAGAGATTTCAATTTATTTTCAATTGTTCTCTGGAATACATCAATATTTTTGCCTCTCGCATGCACTGGATAGAAAGTGCTTTTCCTAGTTCCAGTCAGTTGGGAACCATTTATTTTGTATGAATCGCTTTCACCTTCACCCTCTTGTATGAGACCAACTAGTTCATTGATGACACAATGGTCATTGAAATCCAAAGGGGTACTTAATGTAACCTCCTCATTGTTTAATTCTTCTATTCTATCATCTTTATTTTCAATTTCACTATCTACAAAAAAGTGTTTCTTTAATACCAACTTTCTGACAAAACTATTTATATCCAAGATGGTGTCAAATAAATTAAAGTGTGTGGTAGGGGAGAAATTTAGACCCATGCTTAGAACCTCCAACTCAGAGTTACTGAGCTTATGTTGTGATAAATTTACCACATTTGTTAAACATATTTTCTGACTTGGGTCCGATTGGTCCTCATTTGGTATCTCTTTGTTTCCCTGCCTTTTTCTACCCCTGCTACCTCTCCTTGTTTTTTTCTTTTTTGTCTGGCTCCCTGAGCTTGCTCGTTTTTTGAACGCTCTAAAGGGTCTGCAGATGGTATATCTAGGACAGAGACTGTATCTATCTGGTGTATCCCTTCTTCATTAGAATCATTATCAGTAGTGTCTACCTCATACTCTGTTTCTTGAAATCTCACATGTTTTGTGGGCTTGCCCTCATTATTCCTTCTAAAAAAAGGGATCTTTTTATCACCAGAGCTCCTGAATGTTGGCTGAGTCCATCTATATACTCTATTTGCTTCATAGTCCCTTTTATCACGGGATAGTTTGGTCTTTTTAAAGTCCCAAAGTTCTTTTGAGAATTTTATCATATTAGCCTCAAACTTCATATCATACTCCTTAAAAATAGGATCTGCTTGTAAAAGTTGTAGATCAGTCTGTGTAGCCTTGATCAGGTTGATTACCTCCAATCTTTCCTGTTTTTTAAATTCAATAAGTAATTCAATAAGGGCAAAGGAACAGTCATCTAAAATCTTATTCCATTTAGAAATGAAAACAGAATCATTCACTGTAAACGATGGAAATTTCCTGATCCTTAGACCTCTTGGTATACGCTGGTATTTTTTGTACAACAGAAAAGTCTTTATGTCCAAATCCAATTTTATGTCTTTTCTACGTAACTCGTCAATATGAAAAAATAGACTGTCAATTGTGTTTTCATTATCACTGGTGATGCTTTCCACATCCTGGTCATATGAATAAAGAGACGCTTCCAAGTCTCGTAAAACAAAGCTTTCCTGTACTTCTGTCATGATCTGCTGCCCACAAATAACAAACTAAAAGTTCTTTTATATATATAAAAAGCCCCGTACCTTGTAATACTGGTTCTAAATGTCCCAATACTGCAATAATACCTTAGTAATGTGAATCAAATTTTTAATTTCCAAAAGGGAGGAGTGTGTCTTCAGCACCGCACAATAACCAACACGGGGATCGCCATATACATATGAGCCCAGGCCTTGATACTGGCCAATATGCCGCCCGTTGAGCTACCGCAAAATAGGACACACAGCATATAGAATAACAACAAAGAAAAGCGGTGCTTACCCTCAGGCTATACGGCGAATGGCTTTCTTCAGCGACCCTCCAGCGCGTCTTCAGCGTGTGCACACATATCACTCCTACGGAAGCGGATAGGAGCCAGATCCAGGCGTCCCGGTCCAATGACGTCAGAATAATCTTCAGTGAAGCAAAAGGGAAACCGGCTAACCATCCGCCAAGAAATCCAAAGAAACGGTGAAGGTAAGATGCAGTAATACTTTATTATTTACAGGTACAGACAGGCTAAAATCAAAAAGGTGGGCATGCAGAAAAAATGCACCAAGCGGAACAAGTCCGGATGGCTACTGGACAGCAAAAAACATACGCGTTTCGTGAGGGGCTTCCTCACTTGCTCACTGCTTGAAACAGAATGCTGTTCTGCAAGCATATATAGAGGGTCAATTAGATTAATTGATAATCTGTTTAGTGATTAATACCTAATTCAGTTTTTAACCCTTAAAACTATATATGCTGCATACAGACAGTATAAGTACAGAGATGCAATGTTTATTTTGAAACAGTGCATTAGAATGAAAATACACAACTTTAAAAATTTTTTTAGATATCACTTACATAAGAGCAATATGTAATTAGGGGTTTAAGCTTTTAATATATGGAGAGAAAAATTTACCCCTAAAATGTGTGGTTACACAAACAAATTGACATCTGATTCAACATTTAGACAAAATGGGACCCTGGAATTTATATTGAAAATCCACCTGACCTCTTTTTTACTGAGCTGATATTCCCTATCCCCCCCTCTTTTAGAGAAGGGTACATGGTCCACAGCCTGAAAAAATGCTAAAGAGGAATCTCCTTGATGTTCGAACTTAAAGTGTGATGCTACTGAAGTAAATATCTCTGGATCATTTATATCCCTTATATGTTCTAGTACCCTATCCCTCAACCTTCTTTTTGTTTTTCCTAGGTACTGTATTTGGCAGCTTTTACATGTCATGAGGTACACTATATGTGTGGAATTGCAATTAAGGTTATACCTAATAGTGTATTGTTTTCCAGTGCTGTTTGATTGAAAGGTATTTCCTTCAGTAATATGGTTACAGGTGATACACCTATTGCCTCTGCATTTAAAGCAACCTAATCTAGTTGGTAACCAAGTACCTTTTTTGGTTCCTGGTAAAAAAGAGGGGGATACATAGTTTTGAATACTTTTTGCCTTTCTTGACACACATTTTATTCCATTAGCTATAACCTTTTCCAAGACAGGATCAGTGTGTAGAATTGGTAAGCTTTCTCGTACAATGTCACAGATATTTTTGTACTCCTTGCTATAGGGGGTACTAAACACCACTTTACTAGACATGCGCTGTTTATGTGGGGATCTACCCCCTCCCTTTTTGTATTGCAGTAATGACTCACGTGGTATACAATCCACGATCTGTTTAGTTTCTGTTAGTAACTGGTTACTGTAACCCCTATCCTGAAGTCTTTTGGACAAATCCTCACTTTGTTTTTGATATAGAGTTTCACTAGAGCAAATTCTCCTAGCTCTGATGAATTGACCCTTTGGAATGGCTTTTAGTACATGTCGAGGGTGACAGGATCTGAAGTTTAAAATAGTATTTCCACTTGTGGGTTTTCTATATAAGTCTGTGCACTGTTTCAAAATAAACATTGCATCTCTGTACTTATACTGTCTGTATGCAGCATATATAGTTTTAAGGGTTAAAAACTGAATTAGGTATTAATCACTAAACAGATTATCAATTAATCTAATTGACCCTCTATATATGCTTGCAGAACAGCATTCTGTTTCAAGCAGTGAGCAAGTGAGGAAGCCCCTCACGAAACGCGTATGTTTTTTGCTGTCCAGTAGCCATCCGGACTTGTTCCGCTTGGTGCATTTTTTCTGCATGCCCACCTTTTTGATTTTAGCCTGTCTGTACCTGTAAATAATAAAGTATTACTGCATCTTACCTTCACCGTTTCTTTGGATTTCTTGGCGGATGGTTAGCCGGTTTCCCTTTTGCTTCACTGAAGATTATTCTGACGTCATTGGACCGGGACGCCTGGATCTGGCTCCTATCCGCTTCCGTAGGAGTGATATGTGTGCACACGCTGAAGACGCGCTGGAGGGTCGCTGAAGAAAGCCATTCGCCGTATAGCCTGAGGGTAAGCACCGCTTTTCTTTGTTGTTATTCTATATGCTGTGTGTCCTATTTTGCGGTAGCTCAACGGGCGGCATATTGGCCAGTATCAAGGCCTGGGCTCATATGTATATGGCGATCCCCGTGTTGGTTATTGTGCGGTGCTGAAGACACACTCCTCCCTTTTGGAAATTAAAAATTTGATTCACATTACTAAGGTATTATTGCAGTATTGGGACATTTAGAACCAGTATTACAAGGTACGGGGCTTTTTATATATATAAAAGAACTTTTAGTTTGTTATTTGTGGGCAGCAGATCATGACAGAAGTACAGGAAAGCTTTGTTTTACGAGACTTGGAAGCGTCTCTTTATTCATATGACCAGGATGTGGAAAGCATCACCAGTGATAATGAAAACACAATTGACAGTCTATTTTTTCATATTGACGAGTTACGTAGAAAAGACATAAAATTGGATTTGGACATAAAGACTTTTCTGTTGTACAAAAAATACCAGCGTATACCAAGAGGTCTAAGGATCAGGAAATTTCCATCGTTTACAGTGAATGATTCTGTTTTCATTTCTAAATGGAATAAGATTTTAGATGACTGTTCCTTTGCCCTTATTGAATTACTTATTGAATTTAAAAAACAGGAAAGATTGGAGGTAATCAACCTGATCAAGGCTACACAGACTGATCTACAACTTTTACAAGCAGATCCTATTTTTAAGGAGTATGATATGAAGTTTGAGGCTAATATGATAAAATTCTCAAAAGAACTTTGGGACTTTAAAAAGACCAAACTATCCCGTGATAAAAGGGACTATGAAGCAAATAGAGTATATAGATGGACTCAGCCAACATTCAGGAGCTCTGGTGATAAAAAGATCCCTTTTTTTAGAAGGAATAATGAGGGCAAGCCCACAAAACATGTGAGATTTCAAGAAACAGAGTATGAGGTAGACACTACTGATAATGATTCTAATGAAGAAGGGATACACCAGATAGATACAGTCTCTGTCCTAGATATACCATCTGCAGACCCTTTAGAGCGTTCAAAAAACGAGCAAGCTCAGGGAGCCAGACAAAAAAGAAAAAAACAAGGAGAGGTAGCAGGGGTAGAAAAAGGCAGGGAAACAAAGAGATACCAAATGAGGACCAATCGGACCCAAGTCAGAAAATATGTTTAACAAATGTGGTAAATTTATCACAACATAAGCTCAGTAACTCTGAGTTGGAGGTTCTAAGCATGGGTCTAAATTTCTCCCCTACCACACACTTTAATTTATTTGACACCATCTTGGATATAAATAGTTTTGTCAGAAAGTTGGTATTAAAGAAACACTTTTTTGTAGATAGTGAAATTGAAAATAAAGATGATAGAATAGAAGAATTAAACAATGAGGAGGTTACATTAAGTACCCCTTTGGATTTCAATGACCATTGTGTCATCAATGAACTAGTTGGTCTCATACAAGAGGGTGAAGGTGAAAGCGATTCATACAAAATAAATGGTTCCCAACTGACTGGAACTAGGAAAAGCACTTTCTATCCAGTGCATGCGAGAGGCAAAAATATTGATGTATTCCAGAGAACAATTGAAAATAAATTGAAATCTCTTGCACAAAGGATAGAAAATGATGAAAAAATGACCCCTCTATTAGAGGTAAAAATAATTTGAGTGGTAAACAATATAAAGCTCTAAAATCCCTCCAGAGTAATGATAACATCGTCATAAAATCATCTGATAAAGGCGGCAATGTCGTCATCATGGATAGGGAGTATTATCTATTTGAGGCAAAACGTCAACTGAGAGACACAGAGGTATATGGGAAATTAGACTTTAATCCAACAGTGCAGTTTAGGCAAAAATTGGAGAAGATTTTATATCAGGGACAGCTGATAGGAGTGATAGCAGAAAGAAAAATGGAACAATTCTTGATTATGAATCCTAATGTGCCCATTTTTTACTTTCTGCCTAAATTGCACAAGAATGCAACACACCCCCCGGGTAGACCCATCATTTCTGGAGTGGGTTCCCTTTTGGAGCCCATCTCAGAACTGATTGATACCTTTTTGCAACCTCTAGTCGCACAATTGACAAGTTATATAAGGGACTCGACACAGGTCCTTAGCACATTACAAACTATCAAATGGAAGCCTACATATAGGTTCATTACAGTGGATGTGGCCTCACTGTACACCTCCATCCCACACCAGGCAGGTCTAAGGTCAATTTCCAATATCCTAGATAGAATGTCTGTTTTTTCTGAGGACCTTAAACATTTTATAGTTCTAAGTTTGGAGTTTTTATTAACTCATAATTATTTTTTGTTTGAGGGGTCTTACTATCTGCAGAGACGTGGAACAGCTATGGGGGCGAAATTCGCCCCCTCCTATGCCAATCTCTATATGGGATGGTGGGAGCTGCTCCACGTCTATGCGGATAGTAACCCCTTCAGAGAACACATAATTTACTTTGGTCGTTATATTGATGACCTGCTTCTGGTGTGGGATGGAGATGAGATATCAGCATCAAACTTTATTCAATATTTGAACTGCAATACTTATAATTTAAGTTTTGTTGGGTGTCAGAACCCTACGAGTATTGAGTTTTTGGATATTGTGGTATCTGTTGAGGGTGACGGAATTGTCACAGACTTATATAGAAAACCCACAAGTGGAAATACTATTTTAAACTTCAGATCCTGTCACCCTCGACATGTACTAAAAGCCATTCCAAAGGGTCAATTCATCAGAGCTAGGAGAATTTGCTCTAGTGAAACTCTATATCAAAAACAAAGTGAGGATTTGTCCAAAAGACTTCAGGATAGGGGTTACAGTAACCAGTTACTAACAGAAACTAAACAGATCGTGGATTGTATACCACGTGAGTCATTACTGCAATACAAAAAGGGAGGGGGTAGATCCCCACATAAACAGCGCATGTCTAGTAAAGTGGTGTTTAGTACCCCCTATAGCAAGGAGTACAAAAATATCTGTGACATTGTACGAGAAAGCTTACCAATTCTACACACTGATCCTGTCTTGGAAAAGGTTATAGCTAATGGAATAAAATGTGTGTCAAGAAAGGCAAAAAGTATTCAAAACTATGTATCCCCCTCTTTTTTACCAGGAACCAAAAAAGGTACTTGGTTACCAACTAGATTAGGTTGCTTTAAATGCAGAGGCAATAGGTGTATCACCTGTAACCATATTACTGAAGGAAATACCTTTCAATCAAACAGCACTGGAAAACAATACACTATTAGGTATAACCTTAATTGCAATTCCACACATATAGTGTACCTCATGACATGTAAAAGCTGCCAAATACAGTACCTAGGAAAAACAAAAAGAAGGTTGAGGGATAGGGTACTAGAACATATAAGGGATATAAATGATCCAGAGATATTTACTTCAGTAGCATCACACTTTAAGTTCGAACATCAAGGAGATTCCTCTTTAGCATTTTTTCAGGCTGTGGACCATGTACCCTTCTCTAAAAGAGGGGGGGATAGGGAATATCAGCTCAGTAAAAAAGAGGTCAGGTGGATTTTCAATATAAATTCCAGGGTCCCATTTGGTCTAAATGTTGAATCAGATGTCAATTTGTTTGTGTAACCACACATTTTAGGGGTAAATTTTTCTCTCCATATATTAAAAGCTTAAACCCCTAATTACATATTGCTCTTATGTAAGTGATATCTAAAAAATTTTTTAAAGTTGTGTATTTTCATTCTAATGCACTGTTTCAAAATAAACATTGCATCTCTGTACTTATACTGTCTGTATGCAGCATATATAGTTTTAAGGGTTAAAAACTGAATTAGGTATTAATCACTAAACAGATTATCAATTAATCTAATTGACCCTCTATATATGCTTGCAGAACAGCATTCTGTTTCAAGCAGTGAGCAAGTGAGGAAGCCCCTCACGAAACGCGTATGTTTTTTGCTGTCCAGTAGCCATCCGGACTTGTTCCGCTTGGTGCATTTTTTCTGCATGCCCACCTTTTTGATTTTAGCCTGTCTGTACCTGTAAATAATAAAGTATTACTGCATCTTACCTTCACCGTTTCTTTGGATTTCTTGGCGGATGGTTAGCCGGTTTCCCTTTTGCTTCACTGAAGATTATTCTGACGTCATTGGACCGGGACGCCTGGATCTGGCTCCTATCCGCTTCCGTAGGAGTGATATGTGTGCACACGCTGAAGACGCGCTGGAGGGTCGCTGAAGAAAGCCATTCGCCGTATAGCCTGAGGGTAAGCACCGCTTTTCTTTGTTGTTATTCTACATTGGCTCTTGCCCTTTAAAATCTATTGACAATCCAGCTCGCAAATGAGAATCTGTCAGCTCACTAAGGCAATGTGCTCTTCGAAATCCTATTTGTCACACTGTGAATATTGACCAATGAGAAGTTCCATAGCGCCATTTTGGTGAACCAATTAGAGCATGTAGGCGGGTTCTAGATTCTAACATTACCCGCTCCGTTCGGCCGGCGCGTACCCCTCTGAGGAAGCGTAATGTGAAACGCGCGTCAGGGGCACGAACACGGGGTTATTGAACCTCTATTTTTAATTTGCTGACTCAGCCTTAGCACTCTTAGTATACGCTGAATACCTACAGACAGTTAAAAGTAATCAGGTCTCCGCTATAGAAGAGACCTTTTTGTAGTTTAGTCCTTCCTTATTTCCTACTTATTATGGTTAGGTGTTTGTAACGGGACAGTTTCAATGGTGATCCCTGTACGACTTATTTATGCCATTTATAGATTAAATTAGACCAGTGACTTTTTGTAATCGAGTCAGAGCATTTCTGTGGTACTTCTCCTGCTAACAGCAGGGAGGATATTTCTATTCTAAAAGCTTACGATATCTAGGTGGTTTAACTACATAGCATTCAGACTAGCTGACATAGCACTATTATGCAAGTTGCTAATTTACATTTGTGACTCAGATAAAGACTGGTGAATTGATAAGCGTTATGCTAATGAATTTAGACATTTTACCATATATACATATCTGAGACTCCAATGTTATGTATGTAAAAAACACATACTTTGTAAACAAATACTGCACTTGTTTAAAATCACATGATTAACAGTGATCGGCTTGTCTGGATACTGGGGAATTTTGTATATCTCTAGCCCTATTATTTTTAGTGACCATATGATACACTGGATACATTTGCGGCAACGTATGTTAGCTTGTAGCAAATAATATCCATTTAAGCTATTCTATTCAACACATTCATCCCGAGCAGCAGGTAACACACAGCAATTGCTACGCTGGTTATTTAAATAAAAGGCATTGACTACATCTTATTTTGAATTCAAGGTTTATACCTAATATCAATGGGCCCTATATACTTAAAACCTAACAATTACCAGTAACAATACTGGGAATAACAATTATAGCGCAACCTTCACTTAGTTTGTGAATAAAATACTAATATATTCAAGTTTGTGCAGGGACAGCTAATTAATGCACTAATACCCAGCACATCAAATCACACAGTGTTTTGTCTATTCCTCTTTGTGCAGGTTTGCTCCTATGGAGGACTAACTAATTTAGCAGATATTCTTTCTTGCTGTCTATAGCCAATTGCATACTGCCAGGGATTATTATTAAAAATACTATAACAGTCAAGATCCCTTGACAGTAAATAATTTTTGATTTTTAGAGTGCTATTTGATATACCAACCAATATTACCTTAGTTTCAGCTAGTTTTAATTGTATGTGTGTGTGTGCATGAGTATGAGTCCAGTCGGACTTTCCAATATTTTTCTCCAATAAAGTTATTTAGTATAAATGAGCTTGTTTGTATGACCTTATTCACATATTTATTTATCTTTACTTGTCTGACCTTAATCTTTAGTGGTACAAATTATTATATAATCCAGTAACCTGCAGTCTTTCCTTTCGTGTTGCAAATCTCTTTGCACACATTTTTGTACATTTTCATGTATATTATTGCATAAGGTTCTGGAATTCAGGGACTATAAGTATTATACAAGGTGATTTAGCCCCTGAATCTAAGAATTACAACCCACTTCTTTTCCCTCTCCATCCCCAGTCAAATGAAATAATTACATGTCTACAGTTGCCTTCCACTTAAAACAACTTATTTTCAATTGCAAGGTTCCTACTACATTACCAAATGTATTTAAACGTAATAATTACTTCTGCAGTTATCTGCAGTGGTTCATATTGTAAATTAAACCTACAAAATTATATTGTAGGATTCAAGCCTCTCACACGCATATACACACTGCTCTGGCTCTGACAAAACTATTACCAACTATGGAGGGCATTTATAACTTGACTAAACCATGTGGAACCTTTTGAGAACTTCTTAGACTCCTACTTCATACATGGGGAGCACCAAATTTAAATAACGGTGAGGCAGAAATGAATTAAAAACTGAAGCCTGTTTTAATACTATATGAGCAGCAGCCATCTTCCTACCCTCGTGGTTGTGAAGTTATACAATCCCATATTCCTTGGAGTTATCTTTCATAACAGCCTACACGCTCAATCTCTAAGACCACTATGGAAAATGCTCATTGTTTTTTAAAGTAACTGCGATATATGCTTGTAAAACATCATACCACCTTAGAGGAATTGCTACATAAGGCATCGAGACCCGGGAACATTTACATCTCTCATTTAAACACGCATCCTAAACCTGCTTTGGTGGACGGTATGGGAGGTTGCGTTTTGGGGCCCCAACACTCACAAATTGCCCCAATCGGAGGTAGGAAGGATCTGGTCTCTGCGAGGCATAGAGGTTCTAGCAATCTGCTGGGAGAGGGAGAAATGGAGTCAGAGGCCTTTTTGGATCAGCCTGAGTCACAACAGGACATGAAGATTGCACAACCGGTGCTGAAATAAACGCAGGGGATGCTTATGCCTCCTGAGTCCGGATGGTGACAGAACATTCCTCCTTTAGCAACACTAGAGAGACTGATGTACTGGCTTATTCCCATGCCCCTGCTCCAACTCTACTTGTCTGTTAATACTAATACAGTAACTTGGCGAGAAGGTGTGGGTTAGGGACTGATTTTCATTATGGGACTTTTTAGACCACAGGTTTATATCCCCCATATGTATGTTCTAGCCATAATTAACTTTAAATATGTGAGCTTTGCAATTAGACTTTAAGGTATATCAAAGGGTTAATTTAATATCCTTGATTGTTGCATTATATATCTTTGACCCATAGAACTTTACCAAGCATACTACTACTGATCTCTATAATTTAAGATATTTGAAGGCTAGAGAGTTTGTTTAGAGTTTCTGCACATTTGAATATGCTCATATAGGTTACCCCAAATACAATTGCTTACTGCATATGTGGGTTCTGTTTAAATTTACTACAGTAAGCAACATAAGTCTTGGTTCCTAGTCTAATATTCTAGAAATATTTGGGAATATGTTACATAACTATAAGCTTCCTAATGTCCAAGCTAGTCTTCTCTTGGAACTAAGTGTTAAAATTCCACTTTATTTTTTGAGTTGGTCAATTTGTTTTGTGTCACTTGTTGAACTTTTATATATAGAGACTTGAAAGTTATGTTATTTACACACCAGTTCACATTAACACAGTTTCAGCTATTTTAGTCACGGCTGATTCTACGGTTGAAAAGATCCTGAGTATTTGATATGTGTTTCCATGTTTATATAATTCTGAGGTTAAAATCCTCTCAAATAGCCAACTTGTTATTTACACATAGTAATACTTGATATAGTTTGTCTTGAGGTAATCTAATATAAAAGCCTATAACCATTATAATTATACAAATGGATATTCATGTGATATAGTCATTCCTATTTTTTTAAATGGGTTAAGGAAGCCACATAGACTACTTTTAGTAATGCTACTTATTCACCCATTGTGGAGAGGTTGCCAGCGGCCGAGGTGGCGCTCTGTACTTTACCTTATTTAGCAGCATATTTAATATATCATATAGCTTACTTTAAACAGAATACAACTGGTTCTACACTTATACCCACTATAGTAATCCAGACAGGACACTTGTTTACATTGTCAAGCTTAACATTTAGGCTGCTTAAATTAAAAAAAAAAAGTGTTCTGTGCGGTTTGTCTTGTAAAATACTGCATTCATAATCATACAATAACCTATATATAACTTGTGAGTAGTCCTATATACCCCAGTTTAATATTCATTTAATCATTATGTCAGTTTGGAGGATCCGTTATTCAGCGTACTGACTGCTGTTGAATGTCAGCCCGCACATTCGCACTTCTTTTCATAAGAGTGCCAGTCCTTTTGTGAGTATATCTCTATCTGCTTCCAGTATAACTTTGCATTCTGAAGTTTGTCTGCACAATGAGGCGCTGTCTTTTTTTGTCCTTCCTATAGATGCACTGACCGATCACTCAGTCCCAAGACAAGCAGCCTATACTATCAACTTATCATCAAACCAGAGACTGTATTTTCGTCCTGATACCGGTCAAGGTTTTATTTAAACTTTTTTTGGGACTTTAGATGTAATTGTTTTCTGGACTTTTATTCTTTAATTTATTTTTTGCACAACTATCTGTTTCATTGTATGCACGTGTATGAACATTTATATTTTGTACATTTACATCCGCATTGCAGTTTTAATTATTTTCACTCTGGCGCACACTATCACTATATATTTTTTTATTTTTTTCAATCATTAGGTCACCGAAAAGTACAGAAAATAATGATTAATTGGAACAACATATTGAATTATAGGACTCATACCGGGAAAAATTATAATTCACCTAGAAAACTACAAAGTTTGTTGGATATCTAATTAGATAAACCACTATGATTTATATTTATGATGTATAAGTTTACACAAAGAGTACTGTAATTTTGAATATTCAAAATCCAGCAAATGCATATTGAACTTAATGTATTATGGCGATGACAGCACAGTTAGTATAGTGTGAATAATTATTTATATTACTATGCTTTACTTCTCTAGTACATACTGTATGTTCATTTAATGAAAACTAAAATTTTGAATATTCATAATCCAAATAATGCATATGTATGTTTACAACTTGGTTTTTGTAAATCCATATAATGGATATGCTGTGTAATTATTGCTCTCTTTTGTCAAACAGTTTTATATTATGAAAATCCAATAAAAATGAAAGAAAAAAAAAAAAAAAAATACAATACACAAATTACCCTAATAACAAATGCCTGCATATTAAAATAAAGGCAATTGTAAGATGCTATACACTGAAAACAGGATAATCTAATTTCTATTAGCTGCCATATTTCATTTTAATGTGTGTCCCTGCTTTCTTGTAACTAGGGATAGGCACAGAAAGAGGGGGTAGTTATCAAGCAGTCTACTTTACCTGCCTTCGCCGGTCCAATACGCCCGCCTAAGCTCGCCTACCATCGCCGCCGCGGACCTTCAAAATTTCGCCTAAGTTATCAAAAAAGCTGTCAAAAAGCCGCGCACCAAGTACGGGGCGATGAGCAGCAGACTGTGAGAGTTATCACTCATCCGATCTCGCTGCTCGCTTTATTGATGCCCCTGTCACTAAGCACTCACACTAACTACACTGTTCTACCCCCTATACCGGCGCCCCTGGACCCCCCCGCAACTCAATAAAGTTATTAACCCCTAAACAGCCGCTCCTAGACCCTGCCGCAACTCTTATAAATGTATTAACCCCTAAACCACCGCTCCCGGACACCGCCGCAACTTACATAATACCTAGTAACCCCTATCCTGCCTCCCCTATACCGCTGCCACCTATAATAAAGTTATTAACCCCTATCCTGTGGATCCCGGACCTCGCCGCAACTAAATAAATAGTTTAACCCCTAAACCACCGCTACCGGACCCCGCCGCAACCTATATTAAACTTATTAACCCCTAATCTGCCCCCCCTACACCGTCGCCACCTATAATAAATGTATTAACCCCTATCCTGCCCCCCCTACACCGCCGCCACTGTAATAAAATTATTAACCCCTAAACCTAAGTCTAACACTAACCCTAACATCCCCCTAACTTAAATATTAATTAAATAAATCTAAATAATATTTCTATTATTAACTAAATTAATCCTATTTAAAATAAATACCTTTAAAATAAACCCTAATATAGGTGCAATATAAATAATAATTATATTGTAGCTATTTAGGATTTATTTTTATTTTACAGGCAACTTTCAATTTATTTTAACTAGGTACAATAGCTATTAAATAGTTATTAACTATTTAATAGCTACCTAGCTAAAATAAAGAGAAATTTACCTGTAAAATAAAAACTAACCTAATTTACAATTACACCTAACACTACACTATACTAAATACTTACCTGTAAAATAAACCCTAAGATAGCTACAATATAATTAATAATTACATTGTAGCTATTTTAGGATTTATATTTATTTTACAGGTAACTTTGTATTTATTTTAGCTAGTTAGAATAGTTATTAAATAGTTATTAACTATTTAATAACTAACTAGCTAAAAGAAATACAAAATTACCTGTAAAATAAATCCTAACCTAAGTTACAATTAAACCTAACACTACACTATCATTAAATAAATTAAATAAATTAAACACAAATACCTACAAATAAATACAAATAAATACACTAACTAAAGAACAAAAAATAAAAAAAGAACTAAGTTACAAAAAAATAATAATAATTTACAAACATTATAAAAATATTACAACAATTTTAAGCTAATTACACCTACTCTAAGCCCCCTAATAAAATAACAAAGCCCCCCAAAATAAAAAAATTCCCTACCCTATTCTACATTAAAAAGTTACCAGCTCTTTTACCTTACCAGCCCTTAAAAGGGCCTTTTGCGGGGCATGCCCCAAAGAATTCTGCTCTTTTGCCTGTAAAATAAAAATACAAACCCCCCAACATTAAAACCCACCACCCACATACCCCTAATCTAACCCAAACCCCCATTAAAAAAACCTAACACTACCCCCCTGAAGATCTTCCTACCTTGAGTCGTCTTCACTCAGCCGAGCTGAATTCTTCATCCAATTCGGGCGATGTCTTCATCCAAGCGTGGCGCTGAAGAGGTCCATCATCCGGCTGAAGTCTTCATCCAAGCGGGGGCTGAATAGGTCCATCATCCGGCTGAAGTCTTCTATCAAGCGGCATCTTCAATCTTCTTTCTTCCGGCTCCATCCTCATCCCGCCGACGCAGAACATCCTTCCTCCACGGCGAACTCCAGACGAATGAAGGTTCCTTTAAGGAACGTCATCCAAGATGGCGTCCCTTCAATTCCGATTGGCTGATAGGATTTTATCAGCTAATCGGAATTAAGGTAGG
This sequence comes from Bombina bombina, assembly GCF_027579735.1. Taxonomy (NCBI): domain Eukaryota; kingdom Metazoa; phylum Chordata; class Amphibia; order Anura; family Bombinatoridae; genus Bombina; species Bombina bombina. The sequence goes on along the minus strand of NC_069500.1, from coordinate 292,040,576 downwards.
AAAAATCTGGCTGATTGAATCAGCCAATCAGATTGAGCTTGCATTCTATTGGCTGATCGGAACAGCCAATAGAATGTGAGCTCAATCTGATTATCTGATTGGATCAGCCAATCGGATTGAACTTCAATCTGATTGGCTGATTCAAGTAGGTGTAATTAGCTTAAAATTGTTGTAATATTTTTATAATGTTTGTAAATATTTTTTTTACTTTTTGTAACTTAGTTCTTTTTTTATTTTTTGTACTTTAGTTAGTGTATTTATTTGCAGGTATTTGTATTTAATTTATTTAATTAATTTAATGATAGTGTAGTGTTAGGTTTATTTGTAACTTAGGTTAGGATTTATTTTACAGGTAATTTTGTATTTCTTTTAGCTAGGTAGTTATTAAATAGTTATTAACTATTTAATAGCTATTGTACCAAGTTAAAATAAATACATAGTTACCTGTAAAATAAATATAAACCCTAAAATAGCTACAATGTAATTATTAATTAAATTGTAGCTATATTAGGGTTTATTTTACAGGTAAGTATTTAGCTTTAAATAGGAATAATTTAGTTAATTAGAGTTAATTTATTTCGTTAGATTTAAATTAGATTTAATTTAGGGGGGTGTTAGGGTTAGGGTTAGACTTAGCTTTAGGGGTTAATAATTTTATTATAGGTTGCGGCGGTATAGGGGGGCAGGATAGGGGTTAATAAAAATATTATAGGTGGCAACGGTGTAGGGGGGGCAGATTAGGGGTTAATAAGTTTAATATAGGTGGCGGCTGGGACCGGGAGCGGCGGTTTAGGGGTTAAACTATTTATTTCATTGCTGCGGGGTCCGGGAGCGGCAGGATAGGGGTTAATAAATTTATTAGGGGTGGCGGTGGTATAGGGGGGCAGGATAGGGGTTAATACATTTATTAGGGGTGGCGGCGGTATAAGGGGGCAGGATAGGGGTTAATAGGTATTATGTAGGTGGCGGCGGGGACGGGAGCAGCGGTTTAAGGGTTAACAGATTTCTTAGAGTTGCGGCGGGGTCCGGGAGCGGCAGTTTAGGGGTTAACATATTTATTATAGTGGCGGTGGGCTCCGGGAGCGGCGGTTTAGGGGGTAATACATTTATTTAGTTGCGGCGGTGTATGGGGAACAGATTAGGGGTGTTTAAACTCGGGGTACATGTTAGGGTGTTAGGTGCAGACAGCTCCCATAGAAATCAATGGGATGTCTGGCAGCAGCGAACATGAACTTTCGCTATGGTCAGACTCCCATTGATTCCTATGGGATCCGCCACCTCCAGGGCGGTGGTTTTAAAACCAGGTACGCTGAGCCGGAAAAGTGCCGAGCGTACCTGCTAGTTTTTTGATAACTAGCAAAAGTAGTCAGATTGTGCCGCACTTGTGTGCGGAACATCTGTAGTGACGTAAGCATCGATCTGTGTCGGACTGAGTCCGGCGGATCGAAGCTTACGTCACTAAATTCTACTTTTGCCGGTATCTAGGGCTTGATAACTAAGGCGAATCAGCCTCGCCATAAATACGCTGCGGAATTCCAGCATATTCCAGCGTATTTGAGGTTGACGGCTTGATAACTAGGGGCCAAAGGCTGTGGTACAGACCTTAGTGAAGGACACCAAGGTACATTTAAAATTAAAAACATTATTTTATAGTGCTTGGTGTTATTATACTGATGCAGATACCACTGATCCTATAACCAGCCCTCCTTTGGCTATACCCATGAGCCAGTGTCACTACTGTGTTTGTATAATGCTTGGTGTTATTATACTGATGCAGATACCACTGATCCTATAACCAGCCCTCCTCTGGCTATACCCATGAGCCAGTGTTACTACTGTGTTTGTATAGTGCTTGGTGTTATTATACTGATGCAGATACCACTGATCCTATAACCAGCTCTCCTCTGGCTATACCATGTGCCAGTGTCACTACTGTGTCATTATATAGTGCTGGGTTTTATTATACTGTTGCAGATACCACTGATCCTATAGCCAGCCCTCCTCTGGCTATACCCATGTGCCAGTGTCACTACTGTGTCATTATATAGTGCTGGGTGTTATTATACTGATGCAGATACCACTGATCCTATAACCAGCCCTCCTCTGGCTATACCATGTGCCAGTGTCACTACTGTGTCATTATATAGTGCTGGGTTTTATTATACTGTTGCAGATACCACTGATCCTATAGCCAGCCCTCCTCTGGCTATACCCATGAGCCAGTGTCACTACTGTGTTTGTATTGTGTTTGGTGTTATTATACTGATGCAGATACCACTGATCCTATAACCAGCCCTCCTCTGGCTATACCATGTGCCAGTGTCACTACTGTGTCATTATATAGTGCTGGGTTTTATTATACTGTTGCAGATACCACTGATCCTATAGCCAGCCCTCCTCTGGCTATACCCATGTGCCAGTGTCACTACTGTGTTTGTATAGTGCTTGGTGTTATTATACTGATGCAGATACCACTGATCCTATAACCAGCCCTCCTCTGGCTATACCATGTGCCAGTGTCACTACTGTGTCATTATATAGTGCTGGGTTTTAGTATACTGTTGCAGATACCACTGATCCTATAGCCAGCCCTCCTTTGGCTATACCCATGAGCCAGTGTCACTACTGTGTTTGTATAGTGCTTGGTGTTATTATACTGATGCAGATACCACTGATCCTATAACCAGCCCTCCTCTGGCTATACATGTGCCAGTGTCACTACTAGGTCATTATATAGTGCTGGGTTTTATTATACTGTTGCAGATACCACTGATCCTATAGCCAGCCCTCCTCTGGCTATACCCATGTGCCAGTGTCACTACTGTGTCATTATATAGTGCTGGGTGTTATTATACTGATGCAGATACCACTGATTCTATAACCAGCCCCCCTCTGGCTATACACATGAGCCAGTGTCACTACTGTGTTTGTATAGTGCTTGGTGTTATTATACTGATGCAGATACCACTGATCCTATAGCCAGCCCTCCTCTGGCTATACCCATGTGCCAGTGTCACTACTGTGTCATTATATAGCGCTGGGTGTTATACTGATGCAGATACCACTGATCCTATAGCCAGCCCTCCTCTGGCTATACCCATGTGCCAGTGTCACTACTGTGTCATTATATAGTGCTGGGTTTTATTATACTGATGCAGACACCACTGATTCTATAACTAGCCCTCCTCTGGCTATACCCATGTGCCAGTGTCACTACTGTGTCATTATATAGTGCTGGGTGTTATTATACTGATGCAGATACCACTGATCCTATAACCAGCCCTCCTCTGGCTATACCCATGTGCCAGTGTCACTAATGTGTCTTTGTATAGTGCTGGGTGTTATTATACTGATGCAGATACCACTGACCCTATAACCAGCCCTTGTCTGGCTATACCCATATGCCATTGTCACTACTGTGTCTTTGTATAGAGCTGGGTGTTATTATACAGATGCACATACCACTGACCCTATAACCAGCCCTTGTCTGGCTATACGCATGTGCCAGTGTCACTAATGTGTCTTTGTATAGAGCTGGGTGTTATTATACTGATGCAGATACCACTGACCCTATAACCAGCCCTTGTCTGGCTATACGCATGTGCCAGTGTCACTACTGTGTCTTTGTATAGAGCTGGGTGATGTTATACAGATGCAGATACCACTGACCCTATAACCAACCCTTGTCTGGCTATACCCATGTGCCAGCGTCACTACTGTGTCTTTGTATAGTGCTGGGTGTTATTATACTGATGCAGATACCACTGACCCTATAACCAGCCCTTGTCTGGCTATACGCATGTGCCAGTGTCACTACTGTGTCTTTGTATAGAGCTGGGTGTTATTATACAGATGCAGATGCACATCCAGTATTTCACTCAGGCTTTATTTATTCCATAACTTATCACCCAATATTGCTAGCAGTCTCTTGACAAACCACTAACTTTATTCACACTACATATTTTTTTTATTCCTATTATTTAATCAGAAAGAAAACATATAACAAGGTTGTGGCGGACACTGCAAGGGCTAGTAACGGACACCTTACCTATCCCTGCTTGTAACTTCACTCTCAGCAGCAAATTTTGCCTTTCCAGCAAACTCTATTACTATGTGAGGCACCTTTGCCTTGTCCATTTTTTTTTTTTTTTTTTTACAGAAATACCTAAGGGCAGCTCCTGCGACTGTTAGTGAAGTTTTCCATGTTAGAAATAGATAATCTGGACCTTAATAAGAAGCACTATATAGTGACGGATACAAATATATTTCTCTGCTTTCTATTCCAATTCTAATCATGATTTAAGGGGCATCTGATAAAACAAAGTATACAGTATTGCTTTACAGTCTCACAAATAAACTTGTGGTATCACATTTGCAACTTTTCTCAGTGTTTTGAGGGAAATCTAACAACATTCGGCACAAATTTACCTGAGATTCTCCAATCTCTAGAATTTTAATCAGGGCCTTGTAACGCCGCTACAAGAAAAGAAAAAACACTTGTGCACTCAGCAAAGCTGATTAATAGTAATTATCTATAGTGGTCCCCAAGCTTTTTCCTGATATTCCCTCCTTGCTTCCAAATACTCACCCCCCAGCACCCACTTGCATACACCATACAAATATAATTATAACAGTGCATGTTCTATAATGAAGATAAAAACACAATTTAAAAGAGTGACAATTAATTAAATACTTTTTTCAAAATTTTAATTAAATTAAACGCCATCAATTAAAAAGAAATTTTGTACAAAAAAAGTTATAACAGGGCTCAAAGATATGTGGCATCAGGAGTTAGAAGAAAAAAAAGCAGACAAAGGGCATTAACATAGAGATAAATACAAATACATGTCTAGAGATGTAAATATATGTATATTTATAAGTCTATATGTATTTATTTATATGTGTATATACTGTATGTACAGACATATATACAGATAAAAAATATATATACATAGGTACACAAATATAGACATATACAGTATATAAGTGCATTGAAGCCATCTGCTGTCAAGTAGAGGAACACTCTAATTGACATGTAAAATCAAATTTATGCAATATTCATATTTAATGAAGGTTTTAACTATGTATTTACTGTAGATATTTGACATTCCAATGTTCTGCACATAGCAGAATATGTTCTAAGTATTTATAAATAGATATTCATATATATATATATATATATATATATATATATATATATATATATATATATATATACATATTTATATATCTATTCCACAATAAGGTAGCACTCACTGGGTCTTTAAAAAATAAATTACTTAAAGGCCCAGTGAGTGCTACCTTATTGCGGAATGTATTGGAAGTTATTGTATGCACCCTGAGCAAGAAAATAAAGACTGCCTTGATTGCAGCAAGGATGCTTGGAGTGCTACATCCTCTCAAAGCTTGGATATATATATATACACCTATAAATAATCAAATAATTTTATTTATATATATATATATACAGTGAGTGCAGAATTATTAGGCAAATGAGTATTTTGACCACATCATCCTCTTTATGCATGTTGTCTTACTCCAAGCTGTATAGGCTCGAAAGCCTACTACCAATTAAGCATATTAGGTGATGTGCATCTCTGTAATGAGAAGGGGTGTGGTCTAATGACATCAACACCCTATATCAGGTGTGCATAATTATTAGGCAACTTCCTTTCCTTTGGCAAAATGGGTCAAAAGAAGGACTTGACAGGCTCAGAAAAGTCAAAAATAGTGAGATATATTGCAGAGGGATGCAGCACTCTTAAAATTGCAAAGCTTCTGAAGCGTGATCATCGAACAATCAAGCATTTCATTCAAAATAGTCAACAGGGTCACAAGAAGCGTGTAGAAAAACCAAGGCGCAAAATAACTGCCCATGAACTGAGAAAAGTCAAGCGTGCAGCTGCCAAGATGCCACTTGCCACCAGTTTGGCCATATTTCAGAGCTGCAACATCACTGGAGTGCCCAAAAGCACAAGGTGTGCAATACTCAGAGACATGGCCAAGGTAAGAAAGGCTGAAAGACGACCACCACTGAACAAGACACACAAGCTGAAACGTCAAGACTGGGCCAAGAAATATCTCAAGACTGATTTTTCTAAGGTTTTATGGACTGATGAAATGAGAGTCAGTCTTGATGGGCCAGATGGATGGGCCCGTGGCTGGATTGGTAAAGGGCAGAGAGCTCCAGTCCGACTCAGACGCCAGCAAGGTGGAGGTGGAGTACTGGTTTGGGCTGGTATCATCAAAGATGAGCTTGTGGGGCCTTTTCGGGTTGAGGATGGAGTCAAGCTCAACTCCCAGTCCTACTGCCAGTTTCTGGAAGACACCTTCTTCAAGCAGTGGTACAGGAAGAAGTCTGCATCCTTCAAGAAAAACATGATTTTCATGCAGGACAATGCTCCATCACACGTGTCCAAGTACTCCACAGCGTGGCTGGCAAGAAAGGGTATAAAAGAAGAAAATCTAATGACATGGCCTCCTTGTTCACCTGATCTGAACCCCATTGAGAACCTGTGTTCCATCATCAAAAGTGAGATTTACAAGGAACAGTGTCTGGGAGGCTGTGGTTGCTGCTGCACGCAATGTTGATGGTGAACAGATCAAAACACTGACAGAATCCATGGATGGCAGGCTTTTGAGTGTCCTTGCAAAGAAAGGTGGCTATATTGGTCACTGATTTGTTTTTGTTTTGTTTTTGAATGTCAGAAATGTATATTTGTGAATGTTGAGATGTTATATTGGTTTCACTGGTAAAAATAAATAATTGAAATGGGTATATATTTGTTTTTTGTTAAGTTGCCTAATAATTATGCACAGTAATAGTCACCTGCACACACAGATATCCCCCTAAAATAGCTATAACTAAAAACAAACTAAAAACTACTTCCAAAACTATTCAGCTTTGATATTAATGAGTTTTTTGGGTTCATTGAGAACATGGTTGTTGTTCAATAATAAAATTAATCCTCAAAAATACAACTTGCCTAATAATTCTGCACTCCCTGTATATATATATATATATATATATATATAACATCCATGTGTGTCTGCAGTCTCAATAAGGACGTCAACCAGGGTGCTGAGTCAATAATATCAACAGTCAATTACACAAGAGGACTGCACTCGCTGGGTTTAGTTACAAAACAAAAAAATGTATTAAGGTGACGTTTCGGGGTTTGCAGACCCCTTCCTCAGACCAGACAACAGTGCAAATGAACAGTGTGCAATATAAAGCAACTAAGCCCCACCCACCAGATCATTAGTGAAAATTGTGCCAAAAAGTATGTAACTATGGCAACCAGTGAATCACCCAATCAGCAATAATCATACCATATGCTGTGTGCTAGTTACATAATAGAAAAGTGTGCAAACCATATATATATACACATATCATGTATAACATCAAAAATAAAAATATTTCAATGCAAACAAGGTAAATCAAGTGCCCACATATAATATTGTGTATGCTACACTAAAATCACTACCAGTAAGAGTCATAAATGCACGGAAAAAACGATGTGCCCACAAATAAGACCTACAAAGTTGATCGCAATACATAGATAACACATCCACATCAGACAATGGTGCCTCTCAAACAGATCAAAAATAAAAACAAGAATAAGAACAAAAAATTCAGGTTTATAGGGAATCTGTAGTAAAGAGAGTACGGTGTAACCGTGCATGCCAAACAATGGGCCACGATTGAAATAAGCATAAGAGATACCATCCTAAGTATAGCAATAAAGAAAAAGTGAGCCGTAACTCATATACAGTCACAGACTAATGTGGGTAAAGTAAAGATCAGTGTATGTATTGCCAACAATGTATCAGCATTACTAATGTTAATGAAACTGTGTAAACAGACTGCAAATAACAAATACGAGTAGCAGATATCAGGGTACTTAAGACTACTTACATGGCATACTCCCAAAAGTGTTTGCATTACATGCATGCGGCGAGCGTGATTCTGGGGATGTAATTTAAGCCGGAAAACCCGATGTCAGTATCTGTAAAACAGGCGCAGATCAGCAGGGTCCGGCATCTGTGGCAATGGTGTCAGAGAGCATGGCTAATTAGTATAGCCGCCTGACGTCATCAAGGGGGTATGTCAGGCAAAAGTGTAATAGTTTGACAGCTAACTGCTGCTAACCGCAGCTGGTGAGGGGAGCCAAAGTACGCTCATACAGGGTGTAAACAAGGAGCCCATTATGTTAATGATAATATGCTAGAGAGGGATAATAGGGTATCATAAATCTATCATGGGTATAACGTTTGTGTATAACGTATGTGTGCGCTCAACCCTATACCAGGCATCATGAAGGAGAATCTGATTAGCAGTGTATATCCTAACTGTGGTAACCATTGTGGGACAGATTAAACCAATATATATAATATAAATAACAATATACTCATCCCTGTTAGGTGCAATGATGGGGTGAATCTAGTCAACATAATAAATCCAAAGTGTGGTAACAGTTCAAGACTAATGCACCAGATCAAAAATCACCATTACATTTAAACATATATCAGTGTCTTGTGCCTGAGTCAAACATTACTCATACAGTGGGACCTCAGTGTGATAATCATAGGTCACCTGTTACAGGGGGCAATCAAGCAAGGTCAGGAGCCATAAAGGTAACATGGTGTAACACATGTGAGCAATAGGTATTAGGACTATGGTAGACCTGTAATTCATAGTCAAGGTCTAGTAAATAAAAGGTTAGGATATCCAATCCATAGGATCATACCAATGGTTGTTGAAAGACAATGTCTGGTTATCAAAAATCCTGCCACTTTGGATTTGAAGGGTAGAGGGTGTTGTCAGCCAATGTGAGTTGATGGACTTTTGCTGAATATGCAGATCTTATAAGAAGCAATGCCAATCATTGGACATATTAAGACCTCTCGGGTACAGAGTGTCCAGTCTGTGTATCCATTTGGCCTCCATCTGGAGGAGTATTCTGTCGCGGTCCACTCCCCGGCGAAGTGGTGGAACGTGGTCAATTAGAATGAATCGTATGTCTGTTACCTTATGGTTTGCCTGTAAAAAGTGTCTAGCCACTGGTTGGTCTGCTGTTCCCTTGGCTAGAGCAATCCAAATTGCTGAGCGATGATTTGCCATCCTTATCCATGCGTTGTCCGAGGTTTTACCAACGTAATATTTTCCACAGCAACAGCTTAGGCGGTATACAACGTGACTTGCAGTACATGTGATGAAGTGCCTTATGGTGCTATCATACTGCTACAACCTTTGGTCCAGTATGTGGACGCTTTCCTGCAACCAATTGTCAGATCCATGGACTCCTACATCAAGGACTCAGGTGACCTCATTAGGGTTCTGAACTCTGTGGAAGGTATCACAAGTGAGGACATACTTGTGACAATGGACGTGAGGAGTCTCTACATGGTAATCCCACACGCTGGGGGAATAGATGCCATCTCAACAGCACTTGACAAAAACCCCTATGTGGGCCCACCAATGTCCTTTATCCTCGACATTCTTTACAAATGTTTGAAACTTAATTATTTTTGTTTTGAGAACATCTTCTATCAACAATTGATTGGAACGGCGATGGGATCTAACATGGCCCCGTCCTACGTGAATCTCTACATGGAGCAGCACGAAAGGGACACCATGGATGTATACAACCATGAAAAGGTCAAACATTACAAAAGATACATCGATGATGTCTTCCTAATATGGTGTGGCCCTGTTGACACACTCACTGAGTGGGTAACACAACTCAATGGACAAACATGCCCTATCAAGTTTGAACTGAAATATGATCATGACCAAATCAATTTTCTTGATCTAAGGATCTACAAGAAGGAAGGAAAACTACTTACAACCTTATACACAAAACCAACTGATCGGAACTCACTACTTGAGGCAACAAGTAACCATCTGCCCCACACCAGGAAGGCTATTGTGAAATCCCAGATGATCAGGGTAATGAGGAACAATACTTAGGCAATCAATAGGGAAACCCAAATGGACAAAATGTCCAATAAATTCTTGCAGAGGAGCTACTCACCTAAACTCATAGAGGAAGTAAGACAAAAATTAATGTCTAAAGATGAACAAACAAGCCCACTGGATGACATCAAAAAACCAAGGATGGTATTCACAACCACATACAGTAAAGGGAAAAAGGTCTTGGCTGATTCTATCAGAAGCAGATGGGAAATCCTTGGCATCGATCAAACGCTCCCCTTCAGACACATGGACCCACCTATTATGGGATACAGACGTGGCAGAAATCTAAGGGACCTACTGATGCAGACAGATTCCGAACAAAGCTACACAAAGAAGTGGCTTAAACCAACTAAAACTGGTTGCTTTAGATGCTTGGGGTGCACCACCTGCAGTGGCATAATCCCCTGCAAGGTTTTCCGACACCCACACACCACACAGAAGTACACCATAACGCACTTCATCACATGTACTACAAGTCACGTTGTATACCTCCTAAGCTGTTGCTGTGGAAAATATTATGTTGGTAAAACCTCGGACAACGCATGGATAAGAATGGCAAATCATCGCTCAGGAATTCGGATTGCTCTAGCCAAGGGAACAGCAGACCAACCAGTGGCTAGACACTTTTTACAGGCAAACCATAAGGTAACAGACATACGATTCATTCTAATTGACCACGTTCCACCACTTCGCTGGGGAGGGGACCGCGACAGAATACTCCTCCAGATGAAGGCCAAATGGATACACAGACTGGACACTCTGTACCCGAGAGGACTTAATATGTCCAATGATTGGCATTGCTTCTTATAAGATCTGCATATTCAGCAAAAGACCATCAACTCACATTGGCTGACAACACCCTCTACCCTTCAAATGCAACGTGGCATGATTTTTGATAACCAGACATTGTCTTTCAACAACCATTGGTATGATCCTATGGATTGGATATCCTAACCTTTTATTTACTAGACCTTGACTATGAATTACAGGTCTACCATAGTCCTAATACCTATTGCTCACATGTGTTACACCATGTTACCTTTATGACTCCTTGATTGCCACTTGTAACAGGGGACCTATGATTATCACACTGAGGTCCCACTGTATGAGTAATGGTTGACTCAGGCACAAGACACTGATATATGTTTAAATGTAATGGTAATTTTTAATCTGGTGCATTAGTCTTGAACTGTTACCACACTTTGGATTTATTATGTTGACTAGATTCACCCCCACATTGCACCTAACAGGGATGAGTATATTGTTATTTATATTATATATATTTGTTTAATCTGTCCCACAATGGTTTCCACGGTTAGGATATACACTGCTAATCAGATTCTCCTTCATGATGCCTGGTATAGGGTTGAGTGCACACATATGTTATACACAAACGTTATACCCATGATAGATTTATGACACCCTATTATCCCTCTCTAGCATATTATCATTAACATAATGGGCTCCTTGTTTACACCCTGTATGAGCGTACTTTGGCTCCCCTCACCAGCTGCGGTTAGCAGCAGTTAGCTGTCATCCGATTACACTTTTGCCTGACACACCCCCTTGATGATGTCAGCCGGCTATGCTAATTAGCCATGCTCTCTGACACCATTGCCACAGACGCCGGACCCTGCTGATCCACGCCTGTTTTACAGATACTGACATCGGGTTTTCCAGCTTAAATTACATCCCCAGAATCACGCTCGCCGCATGCATGTAATGCAAACACTTTTGGGAGTATGCCATGTAAGTAGTCTTAAGTACCCTGATATCTGCTACTCGAATTTATTATTTGCAGTCTGTTTACACAGTTTCATTAACATTAGTAATGCTGATACATTGTTGGCAATACATACACTGATCTTTACTTCACACACATTAGTCTGTGACTGTATATGAGTTACGGCTCACTTTCTCTTTATTGCTATCCTTAGGATAGTATCTCTTATGCTTATTTCAATCATGGCCCATTGTTTGGCATGCACGGTTACACTGTACTCTCTTTACTCCAGATTCCCTATAAACCTGAATTTTTTGTTCTTATTCTTGTTTTTATTTTTGATCTGTTTGAGAGGCACCATTGGATGTGTTATCTATGTATTGCGATCAACGTTGTAGGTCTTATTTGTGGGCACATCATTTTTCCATGCATTTATGACTCTTACTGGTAGTGATTTTAGTATAGCATACACAATATTATATGTGGGCACTTGATTTCCCTTGCTTGCACTGAAATGTTTTTATTTTTGATGTTATACATAATATATGTATATATATGGTTTGCACACTTTTCTATTATGTAACTAGCACACAGCATATGGTATGATTATTGCTGATTGGGTGATTCACTTGTTGCCATAGTTACATACTTTTTGGCGCAATTTTCACTAATGATCTGATGGGTGGGGCTTAGTTGCTTTATATTGCACACTGTTCATTTGCACTGTTATCTGGTCTGAGGAAGGCGTCTGCGAACCCAGAAACGTCACCTTAATACATTTTTTTGTTTTATAACTAAACCTAGCGAGTGCAGTCCTTTTGTGTAATTGACTATATATATATATATATATATATATATATATATATATATATATATATATAGCAGAAGAAAAAATGGCACTCTCTGGACTTGCATAAAAATGTTACCTTTATTTATACCAGTTTAAAAAGCGGCTTAACGTTTCGGGATTCTTACAATCCCTTTATCAAATGCCAATGTGTGATTCACCTCAGTGAATCTAAAACATATGAGGTGAATCACACATTGGCATTTGATCAGTGTACTTTCTGTGCAGCTGTTGCTGGATATTATTTATCTTGAAGAAGGCCCAAATAGGGGCGGAAACGTCGACTATGACGTCAATGGAGAAAAAAAGTGGGGAAAAAGCCGACACTCTACTCATGCACAAACATGATTGCATAGTCTCATGTGTGCTAACCCGACATGAAAATATGAATATTTCACATTCCAATGTTCTTCATGTAGCAGAATATGTTCTATTTATTCATAAATAAATATTTCTACATATATCTGATGGTATTTTGGTACTATATATATATATATACTTCTATAGGGGAATAGGTTAATGTGCGCGCAGTATTCAGTTTGGCTTTTTACACGCATCAGGTTAGCACAAGAGCAAATTTCTTTTGATTTAACTAGCACTTCCCAATGCACTTAAAAAGCTTAATTCTAGCGCAGTTAGCGTTTGAGCGGGAGCATTAAATACCGCTCCACTTGTAATCTGACCTTAGTAATTACTACTAAAAAAAAACATGTTAATGTGATAGATAGCCTTGTTGAAGTGATACCAATGTCCCGATGTTTATTTTCATGTCACTTAGCAGTTCAGAATTCTGTTTATTAGTGCAGTTGTACTACTCTACTTTAAAGAAATTAAATTAAAGGGCCACTAAACCCAAAATCTTTCTTTCATGATTCAGATAGAGAATAGAAATTTAAACATTACAATTTACTTCTATTATTTATTTTGCTTCATTTTTTAGATATCCTTAGTTGAAGAAAAAGCAATGCACATGGTTAACCAATCACATGAGGCTTCTATGTGCAGCAACCAATCAGCAGCTACTGAGCATATCTAGATATGCTTTTCAGCAAAGAATATCAAGAGAATAAAACAAATTAGATAATATAAGTAAATTAGAAAGATGTTTAAAACTGCATTCTCTTTCTAAATCATGAAAGAAAAAATGTGGGTTTCATGTCCCTTTAACTCCAACCTTTCTGGAAAGTGTATTCTACTTACCAAATGTGTTATGTAATGCACACCCCACAGGTTATTTCCAATGAGAGCAGACAAAAGATCAGAAAACTATTGACAGACTGTGTGAAAAGCTACTCAGACAAAATCACAGCAGGCATTTTTGTGTTTTCACTTCTACATAGTAATTCCAAAATGTGCAGTAATTTTTGGAAATATGTGATAAATTATGTACAGTGCTGGTGAAACAATGAATGCCTTCTGCACCAGTGTCTGCAACCTATCACAATCATAGAGAGTGTACGTTTACCTGCTTTTAGTAGATGCAAATATTTATCTGAAATTAAAAAATCTGTATGTATTTAACATTACTATTTATAATATCATGATCTTCCTTCTGTCATTCCCTACACTAATGATAAGTACCGTCTGGGACTAGAGGAATATGGATGCTATAGTCATAATCATTCTCTAAACGCCTCATAATTATTCATTATTTTAGTCTTCACTTTACAAAATATCTTTTGCCTCAGATGCCTCACTGTTTCGATTCAACAGACGTTATGAATTGAAATAATTTGCTAAGTGAAACATCCAGTATTCAAATACACAAAGCAGTCATTATCAATACTGAATCATCTAACGTTTTTTCCTTTTGCATTAGCTGTGTATTTTGCTTCAGAGTCGGCCTGCAAAATAAAAATAAATAAAAGACCTGTTTATTATTGATTTTTGTGTCTCTTTTATTTTGTCCACCCTGAATAGAATATAAGGAAAGAAAGATGTCTTAGATGTAACACAGAGCTAACTTGAGTACCTTAATTAATTCAAACAGCTTTTAATGAGTTGTAATACAAAAGGTAGCCAAAAATACATGAATGTTTAAAGTGACAGGAAACCCAAAATGTTTCTAACATGATTCAGATAGAAGTACGATTCAGATAGAGCTTAACATTTTAAGAGGCGTTCCAATTTATTTCCCTTATGAAATTGTGCTCAGTCTTTTTATATGCACACTTTCTAATTCCCCAGCTTCTACTGAGCACGTGCAAGAGTTCACTGTGTATATGTATATGAGTCTGTGATTGACTGATGGCTGCCATATGAAACTGCTCTTTTAACATTCAAAATAAGTGTTATTGCACCGTCGTTTTTAGGATGTATTTGTTGATTATGTACAAAGCATTTAATTATTATAAGTTATTTGTACAGTACTTTAATTTTAGGTAGGCTCAGGAGCATGCATCTGTATGGAACACTATATAGCAACAGTTTTGCAAGAATGCTTATTAATGTTATTCTTTTTGCATAAACTGCTGTCACCTAGTGCTCAATACCATTCTTGTAAAACTGCTGCCATGTAGTTCTGCAGACACATAAACGCTGCCTACCTAGGTATTCTTTTCAACAGACACTACAATAAGAACAACGTAAATCTTATGATTTAAGTAAACTGTAAATTTTCTTAAAATGGTGTGCTCTGTCTGAAATATAAAAGGAGATTTTTAGTTTCTTGTCCCTTTAATATGAAGTTTTCACATAGCAAAATCTAACAGAATGAAACAGAATCCCATTGATATTACATTCCTGAAATAAATCCACTAATTGCTGTTTTAATCATTCCCAGAACTTTAAAGTCTATTCTATGAAACAGAGCCGGAAAACCACACTTTTCTATGCCTATACCCCAATATAGCTCTTTCTTTTGTGTATGTAGGTGATAGGTGGCTGTTCCCAAAATCTTTACAGCCACATTAAATTGTATGTAAAACCAAATCTAAATGTTTCAAAACTAAAAAAATATTAATTATTATCACCAGAGAGATCTGGTCCAAAACAAAAGGAAAACCAAGAAAAAAAAACCACGAGTTCCTAAGGTTCTGTATGTTCAGATACTCAGTTTGATTACCATTACTGAAATGATCAGATAAAGAGTATATATATATATATATATATATATATATATATATATATATATATATATATATATATATATATATATATATATATAAGTTTCTATTTATCTTTGATATTCCTCTGTAAAACTCAACATTTCAGATAAACATATTATTTTAATTCCCAGCCTTTTATTTGAGTCTCAACATAAATTAAAGTGCAATGAAAGTCAAATAAACCTTTATTATTCAATTAGAGTACAAAATAGGAAAATAAAAATCAATTTATTTCTGCTATCAAAAGTTTATTTTTCTTGGCATCCTTTGTTAAAACTTACTGTAGCTCATTTTAATGAGATAGATTTTAATATGTAGATAGGCTCATATGTGATATATCATGTCTACAACAATGTTTGTAACAATGTTATACATGCAGGGCTCAAGACAAACCCACACTCCTGAGTATACTTCAGTATGCTCTCTTGGAAAATATCTACATTTCATTAGATAACAAGAAAATGAGATACATTTAAAAAAAAAAAAAAAAAGTAAATTTGATTTTTAAAACATGTACACATCTTCTGTGTAATTAATAATCTAAAGGCTTATGGAAAATAACTGTACTTGTATTGGTTTCTTTAATGAATGCTGAGATATCTGCAAATATCATTATAGATTTCTTCTTTACGAATAACTTTAAAAGCTGTTCTTTCACACAGCTCAATTTCTTTCTTTATTTTTACAAAATGACAATTAAATCATTATCATTAAGTGACAGCTTACTATTTCAAGCTCACTAAATAATAAGTTGTTTTTTTAGACCAATCACAATGTCTACTCCAGGTTCAATGACACTATAGGTGCTAGCACGACTACCCTAAAAAATTAACCCCACTGGCTAGTAACCCTAATTGCAGTCTTCCTAACCAATCAAAACAGTTGTAGGACTCAGTATGTGTTAACCAGTCTTCACTACCTTAAAATTTCTATAAAGCGGAAGAATCACTAGGGGATTTATGTCAATGAACATACATTTATTGTATACAGAAATATCACTGACAGCGTTTCTGGCTTTTTAACAGCTGCATCCTGTGCTTTTCCTAAGCATGCATTATACAGGTCTTACCTAGAGCAGGAACAAAGAGGCAGGCGGACAGTCATTCAGGGCTTTTTATATAAAGATAATTCTTATTATCTCTAGTACTGACTATTACTTTTTATTTAAATTGTAAGCTAAAGTATATAAGAGTATGCTTACCAACTGCTGCTTCAGTAAGTAAAAGTATATAAGAGCATGCTTACCAACTGCTGCTTCAGTAAATGAAAGTATATATAAAAAGCTAACCAACTGTTGTTTCAGTAACAAAGTATATAAGAACATGCTTACCAACTGTTGTTTCAGTAAATTAAAGTATATAAGAACATGCTTACCAACTGCTGTTTCAGTAAGTTAAAGTATATAAGAACATGCTTACCAACTGCTGTTTCAGCAAGTTAAAGTATATAAGAGCATGCTTACCAACTGCTGTTTCAGTAAGTTAAAGTATATAAGAACATGCTTACCAACTGCTGTTTCAGCAAGTTAAAGTATATAAGAGCATGCTTACCAACTGCTGTTTCAGTAAGTTAATGTATATAAGAACATGCTTACCAACTGCTGTTTCAGTAAGTTAAAGTATATTAGAGCATGCTTACCAACTGCTGTTTCAGTAAGTTAAAGTATATAAGAACATGCTTACCAACTGCTGTTTCAGCAAGTTAAAGTATATAAGAGCATGCTTACCAACTGCTGTTTCAGTCAAGTTAATGTATATAAGAACATGCTTACCAACTGCTGTTTCAGTAAGTTAAAGTATATTAGAGCATGCTTACCAACTGCTGTTTCAGTAAGTTAAAGTATATAAGAACATGCTTACCAACTGCTGTTTCAGCAAGTTAAAGTATATAAGAGCATGCTTACCAACTGCTGTTTCAGTAAGTTAATGTATATAAGAACATGCTTACCAACTGCTGTTTCAGCAGTGACGTGCAGTCAGGTCAGAGGCTGGTGAGGCACTAGATATGATACGCCAGAGAAACACATAAACAGAGGGCTGCAAGTACCCCCAACAGGGCAGGTTTAAATGATAGCTGAACCAGTGCACAGGTGAAATAATCAGCTGATGGGTGAGAGCAAGTTAGTAACCACTGATCAGCTGATTACTTCACCTGTGCATTAATTCAGCTATAATAAAAACCTGGCCTGTTGGGGGTACTTGAGGACCAGGGTTGAGAAACACTGCACTATAGCACCAGCTCATCGGAAATGTTTTGATTACCTGGAGAATAAAGCACACATACTCTGCTCACTGACACCCACACACACTCTGCTCACATACACACTCACAAAATTCTGTGGCACAGTGTCAGTTACTAAGCAATTAGAATGATACACAATCTCTTCTCTACTCACTACTGTATTGTAAAAATAGAAATAATTTACCATACAAATTTTACATAAAGGACAAGTTATCAATACTGCCAACACAGCTGCTGCAATATGGTGCTCAAGAAACGCACGTGCACATCCCACTTAGGTATGCTCTTCAACAAAGGATACCAAAAGAATGAAGTACATAATAAAAGTAAAATAGAAAGTTTATTTTTATTTTTTGTGTGTGCAATTTCTATCTGAATGATGGAAATTTAATTATGACTTTCATGTTCCTTTCAAAAACTAATTTGATTTGCTGACATGGGGCCAGTAACAGTTAATGCTAATTATCAAAATATAAATAACTGGAAAAGTCTATTAAAATTGCATGCTCTACCTCAATCATGAAAGTTTAATTTTAAATGTCTCCCTTTGACTATGTGTTTAACCAGTTACTTTACAGTAGTGATGTCGCGAATAGTTCGCCGGCGAATAGTTCGCCGGTGAACATAGCTTGATCGCGTTCGCCGCGATGGACGAACATATGCAATGTTCGATCTGCCCCCTATTCGTCATCATTGAGTAAACTTTGACCCTGTACCTAACAGTCAGCAGACACATTCCAGCCAATCAGCAGCAGACCCTCCCTTCCAGACCCTCCCACCCCCTGGACAGCATCCATTTTAGATTCATTCGGAAGCTGCATTCTTAGTGAGAGGAGGGACAGTGTAGCTGCTGCTGATTTAATAGGGAAATCAATAGCTAGGCTAGTGTATTCAGTGTCCACTACAGTCCTGAAGGACTCATCTAATCTCTGCTGTAAGGACAGCACCCCAAAAAGCCCTTTTTAGGGCTAGAACATCAGTCTGCTTTTTTTTTTCCTGTGTAATCTAATTGCAGTTGCCTGCCTGCCAGCGTGTGTGTCAGGCTCACAGCGTATACTGTGCCCACTTGCCCAGTGCCACCACTCATATCTGGTGTGGCAGGTGGTGGGGGTTGGTCTATGGGGGGGGAAGCTACACTACAGAAAAAAAAAAAAAACCCCAGAAAAAACTACTTTTTTTTTGCAAACTGGGTACTCGCAGACAGCTGCCAGTACCCAAGATGGCCGCCAATAAGGCAGATGGGGAGGGTTAGAGAGATGTTTTGGGGGGGATCAGGGAGGTTGGGGGCTAAGGGGGGATGCTACACCACAACATATGTAAATATGCTAAAAAAATAAAATAAAACATTTTTAAAAACCTTTTATTTTAGTACTGGCAAACTTTCTGTCAGTACTTAAGATGGCGGGGAAAATTGTGGGGTGGGGGAGGGAAGGGAGCTGTTTGGGAGGGATCAGGGGGTCTGATGTGTCAGGTGGGAGGCTGATCACTACACTAAAGCTAAAATTAACCCTGCAAGCTCCCTACAAAGTACCTAATTAACCCCTTCACTGCTAGCCATAATACACGTGTGATGCGCAGCAGCATTTAGCGGCCTTCTAATTACCAGAAAGCAACGCCAAAGTCATATATGTCTGCTATTTCTTGATCCCAGAGAAGCATTTACAACCATTTGTACCATAATCGCACAAGCGGTTTGTAAATAATTTCAGTGAGAAACCTAAAATTGCGAAAAAATTTAATTTTTTTTTAAATTTGATCGCATTTGGCGGTGAAATGGTGGTATTAAATATACCAAAATGGGCCTAGATCAATACTTTGGGTTGTCTACTACACTACACTTAAGCTAAAATTAACTCTACAAGCTCCCTACATGCTCCCTAATTAACCCCTTCACTGCTGGGCATAAAACACGTGTGGTGCGCAGTGGCATTTAGCAGCCTTCTAATTACCAAAAAGCAACGCCAAAGCCATATAAGTCTGCTATTTCTGAACAAAGGGGATCCCAGAGAAGTTCTTACAACAATTTTTGCCATAATTGCATAAGTTGTTTGTAAATAACTTCTGTGAGAAACCAAAAGTTTGTGAAAAAGTGAACAATTTTTTTTTTATTTGATCGCATTTGGCGGTGAAATGGTGGCATGAAATATACCAAAAGGGGCCTAGATCAATACTTTGGGTTGTCTACTATACTACACTTAAGCTAAAATTAACTCTACAAGCTGCCTACATGCTCCCTAATTAACCCCTTCACTGCTGGGCATAAAACACATGTGGTGCGCAGTGGCATTTAGCAGCCTTCTAATTACCAAAAAGCAACGCCAAAGCCATATAAGTCTGCTATTTCTGAACAAAGGGGATCCCAGAGAAGCATTTACAACCATTTATGCCATAATTGCATAAGTTGTTTGTAAATAATTTCTGTGAGAAACCTAAAGTTTGTGAAAAAGTGAACATTTTTTTTTATTTTATCGCATTTGGCGGTGAAATGGTGGCATGAAATATACCAAAATGGGCCTAGATCAATACTTTGGGATGTCTTCTAAAAAAAAATATATACATGTCAAAGGATATTCAGGTATTCCTGACAGATATCAGGGTTCCAATGTAACTAGCGCTCATTTTGAAAAAAAAGTGGTTTTGAAATAGCAAAGTGCTTCTTGTATTTATTTCCCTATAACTTGCAAAAAAAGCAAAGAACATGTAAACATTGGGTATTTCTAAACTTAGGACAAAATTTAGAAACTATTTAGATGTTGTACCCGCTGCGGGAGTTTGGTCTGTCACTGTGAAGCGGGCGTAACCCTTACACTACCTTATCGATACAACATCATACCTGATGTTTTAAAGCACGTTATTCCAAACAATTTAGGAATGTTAGGTGATTTATGCCCTTTATGGATTAAAATCAGACTCTGCATCAACTATGTAATTTTCCATGGAAGCCATGGATCCCCCTCCGGCATGCCACAGTCCAGGTGTTAGTCCCCTTGAAACAACTTTTCCATCACTATTGTGGCCAGAAAGAGTCCCTGTGGGTTTTAAAATTCGCCTGCCTATTGAAGTCTATGGCGGTTCGCCCGGTTCGCCCGTTCGCGAACTTTTGCGGAAGTTTGCGTTCGCCGTTTGCAAACGACATCACTACTTTACAGTGGCATTATTTCTAAAAACATTTAACTGCAATAATTACATATATTTTTTTTAATGACTCATCTCCTTTTATTAATATAAACTTGTATAAAAGCAACACATATTAAAAACACAATGCAACAGCTTTCAATTGATTTGTGAATTACAAGTTAACAGCAGTCTTTAAATAAATGGAGACACAGAGAAAAATAAAAACAGATACTGCATCCTCTGACTGAACAGACATAACATATATGGAGTTTGTACCAAATTCTATAAAATAACCATGAAAAAGGGAGGCTTAGCAATATTCAATGTCCAAATTTAAATAATGTGGACACTGCACACTTAACTTCAAACTCTGGGTTTTAAATTATGGATTTAAGTTTGAATTAGACATGTGCACCGCTAAAAAATTCGGTTCGTTTTCGGTTCGGATCGATTCGGACTTTTCGAATTTCGTTTCGGATCGAATCGGATTCGGCAAAATTTGAATAAATTTGTTTCGGATTTATTCGGATCCGAATAAATTCGTTTCGGATTTATTCGGATTCGGCTGAATTCGGTTCTATTCCGTTCCGAAATTCGGTATGTTTTTAGTACACTAACACCCATTTAGTACACTAAGTCACTAACACCCATAAACTACCTATGAACCACTAAACCGAGGCCCCCCCACATCGCAAACCCTATAATAACATTATTTAACCCCTAATCTGCCGATCGGATATCGCCGCAACCTACATTATAGCTATTAACCCCTAATCTGCTGTCCCTAACACCGCCGACCCCTACATTATAGTTATTAACCCCTAATCTGCCTCCCCCAACGTCGCCGCAATCTAACTACAAGTATTAACCCCTAATCTGCCGACCCGATATCGCCGCCGCCTACATTATAGCTATTAACCCCTAATCTGCTGTCCCTAACACCGCCGACCCCTACATTATAGTTATTAACCCCTAATCTGCCCCCCCCCAACGTCGCCGCAATCTAACTACAAGTATTAACCCCTAATCTGCCGACCCGATATCGCCGCTGCCTACATTATAGCTATTAACCCCTAATCTGCTGTCCCTAACACCGCCGACCCCTACATTATAGTTATTAACCCCTAATCTGCCTCCCCCAACGTCGCCGCAATCTAACTACAAGTATTAACCCCTAATCTGCCGACCCGATATCGCCGCCGCCTACATTATAGCTATTAACCCCTAATCTGCTGTCCCTAACACCGCCGACCCCTACATTATAGTTATTAACCCCTAATCTGCCTCCCCCAACGTCGCCACAATCTAACTACAAGTATTAACCCCTAATCTGCCGACCCGATATCGCCGCCGCCTACATTATAGCTATTAACCCCTAATCTGCTGTCCCTAACACCGCCGACCCCTACATTATAGTTATTAACCCCTAATCTGCCCCCCCAACGTCGCCGCAATCTAACTACAAGTATTAACCCCTAATCTGCCGACCGCAAATCGCCGCAACTATAATAAATGTATTAACCCCTAAACCGCCGCACTCCCGCCTCGCAAACACTATAATACATTTTATTAACCCCTAATCTGCCCTCCCTAACATCGCCGCCACCTACCTACAATTATTAACCCCTAATCTCCCGCCCCCAACGTCGCCGCTACTATAATAAGGTTATTAACCCCTAAACCTAAGTCTAACCCTAACACTAACACCCCCTAACTTAAATATAATTTAAATAAAACGAAATAAGTTTACTATAGTTAAATAAATGAATCCTATTTAAAACTAAAGACTTACCTGTAAAATAAACCCTAAGATAGCTGCAATATAACTAATAGTTACATTGTAGCTATTTTAGGATTTATTTTTATTTTACAGGCAACTTTGTATTTATTTTAACTAGGTACAATAGTTATTAAATAGTTAATAACTATTTAATAACTACCTAGCTAAAATAAATACAAATTTACCTGTAAAATAAATCCTAACCTAGGTTACAATTACACCTAACACTACACTATCATTAAATTAACTAAATAAATGAATCATATTTAAAACAAAATACTTACCTGTAAAATAAACCCTAATATAGCTGCAATATAACTAATAGTTACATTGTAGCTATTTTAGCATTTATATTTATTTTACAGGCAACTTTGTATTTATTTTAACTAGGTACAAAAGCTATTAAATAGTTATTGACTAATTAATAGCTACCTAGTTAAAATAATTACAAAATTACCTGTAAAATAAATCCTAACCTAAGTTACAATTAAACCTAACACTACACTGTCATTAAATAAATTAACTACAAGTACCTACAATTATCTACAATTAAATAAACTAAAGTACAAAACCCCCCCACTAAATTACAAAAAAAACAAACACTAAATTACAAAATATAAAAAAATATTACAAGAATTTTAAACTAATTACACCTAATCTAAGCCCCCTAATAAAATAACAAAGCCCCCCAAAATAAAAAAAATGCCCTACCCTATACTAAATTACAAAAGTTAACAGCTCTATTACCTTACCAGCCCTGAACAGGGCCCTTTGCGGGGCATGCCCCAAAGAAAACAGCTCTTTTGCCTGTAAAAAAAAAACACAATCCCCCCCCCACATTACAACCCACCACCCACATACCCCTACTCTAACCCAAACCCCCCTTAAATAAACCTAACACTACCCCCCTGAAGATCTCCCTACCTTGAGTCGTGTTCACCCAGCCGGGCCGAAGTCTTCATCCGATGGGGCAGAAGAGGACATCCAGACCGGCAGAAGTCTTCATCCAAGCGGGGCAAGAAGAGGTCTTCCATCCATCATACAAGTACCAAAATACAAACAAACACTAAATTACAAAAAATAATAAAATATTACAATAATTTTAAACTAATTACACCTAATCTAAGCCCCCTACTAGCTATTAATATAGCTTCAATATAACTAATAGTTACATTGTAGCTATTTTAGGATTTATATTTATTTTACACGCAACTTTGTATTTATTTTAACTAGGTACAATAGCTATTAAATAGTTAATAACTATTTAATAACTACCTAGCTAAAATAAATACAAATTTACCTGTAAAATAAATCATAACCTAAGTTACAATTACACCTAACACTACACTATCATTAAATTAACTAAATAAATGAATCCTATATAAAACTAAAGACTTACCTGTAAAATAAGCCCTAATATAGCTGCAATATAACTAATAGTTACATTGTAGCTATTTTAGCATTTATATTTATTGTACAGGCAACTTTGTATTTATTTTAACTAGGTTCAATAGCTATTAAATAGATATTGACTATTTAATAGCTACCTAGTTAAAATAATTACAAAATTACCTGTAAAATAAATCCTAACCTAAGTTACAATTAAACCTAACACTACACTATCATTAAATAAATTAACTACAAGTACCTACAATTAAATACAATTAAAAAAACTAAACTAAAGTACAAAACCCCCCCCACTAAATTACAAAAAATAAAAAAAATTACAAGAATTTTAAACTAATTACACCTAATCTAAGCCCCCTAATAAAATAACAAAGCCCCCCAAAATAAAAAAAATGCCCTACCCTATACTAAATTACAAAAGTAATCAGCTCTATTACCTTACCAGCCCTGAACAGGGCCTTTTGCGGGGCATGCCCCAAAGAAAACAGCTCTTTTGCCTGTAAAAAAAAACACAATACCCCCCCCCCCACATTACAACCCACCACCCACATACCCCTACTCTAACCCAAACCCCCCTTAAATAAACCTAAAACTACCCCCCTGAAGATCTCTCTCTACCGTGTCTTCACCCAGCGGGCCGAAGTCTTCATCCGATGGGGCAGAAGAGGACATCCAGACCGGCAGAAGTCTTCATCCAAGCGGGGCAAGAAGAGGTCTTCCATCCATCAGAAGTCTTTATCCAGGCGGCATCTTCTCTGTTCATCCATCCGGAGCGGAGCGGCAGCATCCTGAAGACATCCCACGCAGAGCATCCTCTTCTTTCTTGATCCGACGACTAGGTGACTGTACCTTTAAGTGACGTCATCCAAGATGGCGTCCCTTGAATTCCGATTGGCTGATAGGATTCTATCAGCCAATCGGAATTAAGGTAGGAAAAATCTGATTGGCTGATTCAATCAGCCAATCAGATTCAAGTTCAATCCGATTGGCTGATCCAATCAGCCAATCAGATTGAGCTCGCATTCTATTGGCTGATCGGAACAGCCAATAGAATGCGAGGTCAATCTGATTGGCTGATTCCATCAGCCAATTGGATTGAACTTGAATCTGATTGGCTGATTAAATCAGCCAATCAGATTTTTCCTACCTTAATTCCGATTGGCTGATAGAATCCTATCAGCCAATCGGAATTCAAGGGACGCCATCTTGGATGACGTCACTTAAAGGTACAGTCACCTAGTCGTCGGATCAAGAAAGAAGAGGATGCTCTGCGTGGGATGTCTTCAGGATGCTGCCGCTCCGCTCCGGATGGATGAACAGAGAAGATGCCGCCTGGATCAAGACTTCTGATGGATGGAAGACCTCTTCTTGCCCCGCTTGGATGAAGACTTCTGCCGGTCTGGATGTCCTCTTCTGCCCGATCGGATGAAGACTTCGGCCCGCTGGGTGAAGACACGGTAGAGAGATCTTCAGGGGGGTAGTGTTAGGTTTATTTAAGGGGGGTTTGGGTTAGAGTAGGGGTATGTGGGTGGTGGGTTGTAATGTGGGGGGGGGGGTATTGTGTTTTTTTTTACAGGCAAAAGAGCTGTTTTCTTTGGGGCATGCCCCGCAAAGGGCGCTGTTCAGGGCTGGTAAGGTAATAGAGCTGATTACTTTTGTAATTTAGTATAGGGTAGGGCATTTTTTTATTTTGGGGGGCTTTGTTATTTTATTAGGGGGCTTAGATTAGGTGTAATTAGTTTAAAATTCTTGTAATTTTTTTTATTTTTTGTAATTTAGTGTTTGTTTTTTTTGTACTTTAGTTTAGTTTATTTCATTGTATTTAATTGTAGGTACTTGTAGTTAATTTATTTAATGATAGTGTAGTGTTAGGTTTAATAGTAACTTAGGTTAGGATTTATTTTACAGGTAATTTTGTAATTATTTTAACTAGGTAGCTATTAATTAGTCAATAACTATTTAATAGCTATTGTACCTAGTTAAAATAAATACAAAGTTGCCTGTAAAATAAATATAAATGCTAAAATAGCTACAATGTAACTATTAGTTATATTGTAGCTATATTAGGGTTTATTTTACAGGTAAGTATTTAGTTTTATATAGGATTAATTTATTTAGTTAATTTAATGACAGTGTAGTGTTAGGTGTAATTGTAACTTAGGTTAGGGTTTATTTTACAGGTAAATTTGTATTTATTTTAGCTAGGTAGTTATTAACCATTTAATAGCTATTGTACCTAGTTAAAATAAATACAAAGTTGCCTGTAAAATAAATATAAATCCTAAAATAGCTACAATGTAACTATTAGTTATATTGTAGCTATATTAATAGCTAGTAGGGGGCTTAGATTAGGTGTAATTAGTTTAAAATGGTTGTAATATTTTATTATTTTTGCTAATTTAGTGTTTGTTTGTTTTTTTGTACTTTTCTGATGGATGGAAGACCTCTTCTTGCCCCGCTTGGATGAAGACTTCTGCCGGTCTGGATGTCCTCTTCTGCCCCATCGGATGAAAACTTCGGCCCGGCTGGGTGAACACGACTCAAGGTAGGGAGATCTTCAGGGGGGTAGTGTTAGGTTTATTTAAGGGGGGTTTGGGTTAGAGTAGGGGTATGTGGGTGGTGGGTTGTAATGTGGGGGGGGGGATTGTGATTTTTTTTTTACAGGCAAAAGAGCTGTTTTCTTTGGGGCATGCCCCGCAAAGGGCCCTGTTCAGGGCTGGTAAGGTAATAGAGCTGTTAACTTTTGTAATTTAGTATAGGTTAGGGCATTTTTTTTATTTTTGGGGGCTTTGTTATTTTATTAGGGGGCTTAGATTAGGTGTAATTAGTTTAAAATTCTTGTAATATCTTTTTATTTTTTGTAATTTAGTGGGGGGGGGGGGTTTGTACTTTAGTTTAGTTTTTTTAATTGTATTTAATTGTAGGTACTTGTAGTTAATTTATTTAATGATAGTGTAGTGTTAGGTTTAATTGTAACTTAGGTTAGGATTTATTTTACAGGTAATTTTGTAATTATTTTAACTAGGTAGCTATTGAATAGTCAATAGCTATTTAATAGCTATTGAACCTAGTTAAAATGAATACAAAGTTGCCTGTACAATAAATATAAATGCTAAAATAGCTACAATCTAACTATTAGTTATATTGCAGCTATATTAGGGTTTATTTTACAGGTAAGTCTTTAGTTTTATATAGGATTCATTTATTTAGTTAATTTAATGATAGTGTAGTGTTAGGTGTAATTGTAACTTAGGTTATGATTTATTTTACAGGTAAATTTGTATTTATTTTAGCTAGGTAGTTATTAAATAGTTATTAACTATTTAATAACTATTGTACCTAGTTAAAATAAATACAAAGTTGCCTGTAAAATACATATAAATCCTAAAATAGCTACAATGTAACTATTAGTTATATTGAAGCTATATTAATAGCTAGTAGGGGGCTTAGATTAGGTGTAATTAGTTTAAAATTATTGTAATATTTTATTATTTTTTGTAATTTAGTGTTTGTTTGTATTTTGGTACTTGTATGATGGATGGAAGACCTCTTCTTGCCCCGCTTGGATGAAG
This sequence comes from Bombina bombina, assembly GCF_027579735.1. Taxonomy (NCBI): domain Eukaryota; kingdom Metazoa; phylum Chordata; class Amphibia; order Anura; family Bombinatoridae; genus Bombina; species Bombina bombina. The sequence goes on along the minus strand of NC_069500.1, from coordinate 292,012,803 downwards.
ACTTCTGCCGGTCTGGATGTCCTCTTCTGCCCCATCGGATGAAGACTTCGGCCCGGCTGGGTGAACACGACTCAAGGTAGGGAGATCTTCAGGGGGGTAGTGTTAGGTTTATTTAAGGGGGGTTTGGGTTAGAGTAGGGGTATGTGGGTGGTGGGTTGTAATGTGGGGGGGGGGATTGTGGTTTTTTTTTACAGGCAAAAGAGCTGTTTTCTTTGGGGCATGCCCCGCAAAGGGCCCTGTTCAGGGCTGGTAAGGTAATAGAGCTGTTAACTTTTGTAATTTAGTATAGGGTAGGGCATTTTTTTATTTTGGGGGGCTTTGTTATTTTATTAGGGGGCTTAGATTAGGTGTAATTAGTTTAAAATTCTTGTAATATTTTTTTATTTTTTGTAATTTAGTGGTTTTTTATTTTTTGTAATTTAGTGGGGGGGTTTTGTACTTTAGTTTATTTAATTGTAGATAATTGTAGGTACTTGTAGTTAATTTATTTAATGACAGTGTAGTGTTAGGTTTTATTGTAACTTAGGTTAGGATTTATTTTACAGGTAATTTTGTAATTATTTTAACTAGGTAGCTATTAATTAGTCAATAACTATTTAATAGCTATTGTACCTAGTTAAAATAAATACAAAGTTGCCTGTAAAATAAATATAAATGCAAAAATAGCTACAATGTAACTATTAGTTATATTGCAGCTATATTAGGGTTTATTTTACAGGTAAGTATTTAGTTTTAAATATGAGTCATTTATTTAATTAATTAAATGATAGTGTAGTGTTAGGTGTAATTGTAACTTAGGTTAGGATTTATTTTACAGGTAAATTTGTATTTATTTTAGCTAGGTAGTTATTAAATAGTTAATAACTATTTAATAACTATTGTACCTAGTTAAAATAAATACAAAGTTGCCTGTAAAATAAAAATAAATCCTAAAATAGCTACAATGTAACTATTAGTTATATTGCAGCTATCTTAGGGTTTATTTTACAGGTAAGTCTTTAGTTTTAAATAGGATTCATTTATTTAACTATAGTAAATTTATTTCGTTTTATTTAAATTATATTTAAGTTAGGGGGTGTTAGTGTTAGGGTTAGACTTAGGTTTAGGGGTTAATAACCTTATTATAGTAGCGGCGACGTTGGGGGCGGGAGATTAGGGGTTAATAATTGTAGGTAGGTGGCGGCGATGTTAGGGAGGGCAGATTAGGGGTTAATAAAATGTATTATAGTGTTTGCGAGGCGGGAGTGCGGCGGTTTAGGGGTTAATACATTTATTATAGTGGCGGCGATTTGCGGTCGGCAGATTAGGGGTTAATACTTGTAGTTAGATTGTGGCGACGTTGGGGGGAGGCAGATTAGGGGTTAATAACTATAATGTAGGGGTCGGCGGTGTTAGGGACACCAGATTAGGGGTTAATAGTTATAATGTAGGCGGCGGCGATATCGGGTCGGCAGATTAGGGGTTAATACTTGTAGTTAGATTGCGGCGACGTTGGGGGGGCAGATTAGGGGTTAATAACTATAATGTAGGGGTCGGCGGTGTTAGGGACAGCAGATTAGGGGTTAATAGCTATAATGTAGGCGGCGGCGATATCGGGTCGGCAGATTAGGGGTTAATACTTGTAGTTAGATTGTGGCGACGTTGGGGGAGGCAGATTAGGGGTTAATAACTATAATGTAGGGGTCGGCGGTGTTAGGGACAGCAGATTAGGGGTTAATAGCTATAATGTAGGCGGCGGCGATATCGGGTCGGCAGATTAGGGGTTAATACTTGTAGTTAGATTGCGGCGACGTTGGGGGGGGGCAGATTAGGGGTTAATAACTATAATGTAGGGGTCGGCGGTGTTAGGGACAGCAGATTAGGGGTTAATAGCTATAATGTAGGTGGCGGCGATATTCGGTCGGCAGATTAGGGGTTAATAAAATACTGCAGGTGTCAGCGATAGCGGAGGCAGCAGATTAGGGGTTAATAAGTGTTAGATTAGGGGTGTTTAGAGACTCGGGGTACATGTTAGGGTGTTAGGTGCAGACTTAGTGTTTCCCCATAGGAAACAATGAGGCTGCGGTGTTAGTTTTTTTTCAGCCGAAACTCCCATTGTTTCCTATGGGGAAATGCCGAATTTTAACGAGCTAATTCGGATTTATTCGGAGATACGGCAGCTATTTCGGATTCATTCGGTAGATTCGGAAGTATTTTAATTCGGAAATCCGAATCGATCCGAATCTCCGAATTTACCGAATTTACAGAATTTCCGAATTAATCCGAAACGAACCGCACATGTCTAGTTTGAATTGACCCTTTGACTTCCTGTCAGTATTTGGTTATGCTCACTTACTGTCCCCCCCTGTTAATGAGCTGCATCTGAACACAATTTGTGAATCACAAGAGATGTAGAATACTACTTTACTCTTCTGCTTGGTGTCATCTGTTCGTAGGTTACCTCAGCTTCCAGTTGTGTCACATGACCCTGCTCACTGCATCCTCCTTCTGATTAATCTATATATCCTTCACTTGCTAGGAGGCTTCAAGAGGGGTGCCTCCTATTGGTCCCAATTTTTGCTTCTAATATATTGAAAGAACACAGGTGGCGCTGCAGCACAGCTTTTCCTTTGACCCATGTACTGCAATGGAGAGAAGCGTTCCTGTACCTGCCTCTCCATAGCATTACATGGGGGGGAAATGGTGATTTTTTTTTTTTTTTTTTTACTTTTTTGTTGTTGTTTTAACTAAAATTTAATTAAGCTTTGGCCACATATGGCAGGGTAGGCACTGTGTTTCAGTAAATTAAAGTATATATAAAAAGCTAACCAACTGTTGTTTCAGTAAATGAAAATATATAAGAACATGCTTTCCAACTGCTGTTTCAGTAAGTTAAATTATATAAGAAGATGCTTACCAACTGCTGTTTCAGTAACTTAAAGTATATATAACATGCTAACCAATTTCTGTTTCTGTAAGTTAAAGTATATAAGAACATGCTTACCAACTGCTGTTTCAGTAATTTAAAGTATATAAGAGAATGCTTACCAACTGCTGTTTCAGTATCTTAAAGTATATTATAGCATGCTTACCAAAGGCTTTTTCATTAAGTTAAAGTATATAAGAACATGCTTACCAACTGCTGTTTCAGTAAGTTAAAGTATATAAGAACATGCTTACCAGCTACTGTTTCAGTAAGTTAAGATATATAAGAACATGCTTACCAACTGCTGTTTCAATAAGTTAAAGTATATATAACATGCTTACCAGCTGCTGTTTCAGTAAGTTAAGATATATAAGAACATGGTTACCAACTGCTGTTTCAGTAAATTAAAGTATATAAGAGCATGCTTACCAACTGTTGTTTCAGTAACTTAAGATATATAAGAGCATACTTACCCACTGCTGTTTCAGTAAGTTAAGATATATAAGAGCAATCTTACCAATGACTGTTACTGTAAGTTAAAGTATATAATAGCATGCTTACCAACGGGTGTTTCAGTAAGTTAAGTATATAAGAGTATGCTTACCAACTGCTGTTTAAGTAGGTTAAAGTATATAAGAGCATGCTTACCAACTGCTGTTTTAGTAGGTTAAAGTATATGAGTATGCTTACCAACTGCTGTTTTAGTAAGTTAAAGTATATAAGAACATGCTTACCAACTGCTGTTTCAGTAAGTTAAAGTATATAAGAGCATGCTTACCAACTGCTGTTTCAGTAAGTTAAAGTATATAAGAGCATGCTTACCAACTGCTGTTTCAGTAAGGTAAAGTATATAAGAGCATGCTTACCAACTGCTGTTTCAGTAAGTTAAAGTATATAAGAGCATGTTTACCAACTGCTGTTTCAGTAAGTTAAAGTACAGGGAGTGCAGAATTATTAGGCAAGTTGTATTTTTGAGGATTAATTTTATTATTGAACAACAACCATGTTCTCAATGAACCCAAAAAACTCATTAATATCAAAGCTGAATAGTTTTGGAAGTAGTTTTTAGTTTGTTTTTAGTTATAGCTATTTTAGGGGGATATCTGTGTGTGCAGGTGACTATTACTGTGCATAATTATTAGGCAACTTAACAAAAAACAAATATATACCCATTTCAATTATTTATTTTTACCAGTGAAACCAATATAACATCTCAACATTCAAATATACATTTCTGACATTCAAAAACAAAACAAAAACAAATCAGTGACCAATATAGCCACTTTTCTTTGCAAGGACACTCAAAAGCCTGCCATCCATGGATTCTGTCAGTGTTTTAATCTGTTCACCATCAACATTGCGTGCAGAAGCAACCACAGCCTCCCAGACACTGTTCAGAGAGGTGTACTGTTTTCCCTCCTTGTAAATCTCACATTTGATGATGGACCACAGGTTCTCAATGGGGTTCAGATCAGGTGAAGAAGGAGGTCATGTCATTAGATTTTCTTCTTTTATACCCTTTCTTGCCAGCCACGCTGTGGAGTACTTGGACGCGTGTGATGGAGCATTGTCCTGCATGAAAATCATGTTTTTCTTGAAGGATGCAGACTTCTTCCTGTACCACTGCTTGAAGAAGGTGTCTTCCAGAAACTGGCAGTAGGACTGGGAGTTGAGCTTGACTCCATCCTCAACCCGAAAAAGCCCCACAAGCTCATCTTTGATGATACCAGCCCAAACCAGTACTCCACCTCCACCTTGCTGGTGCCTGAGTCGGACTGGAGCTCTCTGCCCTTTACCAATCCAGCCACGGGCCCATCCATCTGGCCCATCAAGACTCACTCTCATTTCATCAGTCCATAAAACCTTAGAAAAATCAGTCTTGAGATATTTCTTGGCCCAGTCTTGACGTTTCAGCTTGTGTGTCTTGTTCAGTGGTGGTCGTCTTTCAGCCTTTCTTACCTTGGCCATGTCTCTGAGTATTGCACACCTTGTGCTTTTGGGCACTCCAGTGATGTTGCAGCTCTGAAATATGGCCAAACTGGTGGCAAGTGGCATCTTGGCAGCTGCACGCTTGACTTTTCTCAGTTCATGGGCAGTTATTTTGCGCCTTGGTTTTTCCACACGCTTCTTGCGACCATGTTGACTATTTTGAATGAAACGCTTGATTGTTCGATGATCACGCTTCAGAAGCTTTGCAATTTTAAGAGTGCTGCATCCCTCTGCAAGATATCTCACTATTTTTTACTTTTCTGAGCCTGTCAAGTCCTTCTTTTGACCCATTTTGCCAAAGGAAAGGAAGTTGCCTAATAATTATGCACACCTGATATAGGGTGTTGATGTCATTAGACCACACCCCTTCTCATTACAGAGATGCACATCACCTAATATGCTTAATTGGTAGTAGGCTTTCGAGCCTATACAGCTTGGAGTAAGACAACATGCATAAAGAGGATGATGTGGTCAAAATACTCATTTGCCTAATAATTCTGCGCTCCCTGTATATAAGAGCATGCTTACCAACTGCTGTTTCAGAAGGTTAAAGTTTATATGATTAATTATGATTTGCAATGGCTATTTCAGTAAGTTAGATATATAAGACCATGCTTTCCAAAGGCTGTTTCAGGTGACAACATACAAAGCAGAAATACATAAGTATATCTGTATATTACAAAGTACAAAGAAAAAACATGAGGATGATAGAAAATCTACAAATTAACAGAAATTAAAATTAACTAAGCTGATTTGTAAAATATCCATGTAAAAAACCTGCACCCATGATTTTCTTCTGAGCTGTAGACTGTCTCCAAGAAACATAAATCTAATCCAATAACTTTCTTTAATGTATATCTATATATTTTTTATTATTATTATAATTTTTTAAGTTTTTGAAGATGCAGGGCTAGATAACAAGTGAGGCACAACCGTTTTTGCGCCAGTGTAATTGTGTTTTTGTGAGTCATTTTCATTGTGCTGATATTACAAGTGAAGCGAAATCGCGATACATTACAAAGTACAGTTGCACTCATATTAACACTGTCTAATAAAAATTAGTTAAAAAACATTGCACAAAAAAAGTTATAAGGGATCAAAGATATGAGATCTCGGGTGCTAGAAAAAAAAAGGCAGGGAAATGGCTTTAACATTGAGACACATACATATAAATGTCTAAAGATGAATTTGTATATATATATATATATATATATATATATATATACACATACGTATGTGCACATATATATTAATGTATTTATATGTGTATATATGTATTGACAGACAAATATACACATATAAACACATTAATTTATATGTACACATAACTAAACATATATATAAGTGCATTATAGTCCTTTGCCATTAAGTAGATGAAAACATGATAAAACATATATATGCAATATTCATATTTAATAAAGTTTTTAACTATGTATTTACTGTAAATATTTCACATTTGCTAATGCGAATATGCTATGTTTTTTGCGCGATGGATGTTTTTTTTTACAATTTTTTTTCTCCCTTGACTTCTATAGGGAATGTGAAAATGTGATGGAGTTTGTGCAATCGCGGGTTTTAGTTTTTCCCCCCACTTTTTTTTTCCATCGATTTTTATGGGGGAATGCATGCACAAGCAAGTGGAAAATTAAATTAGTTTTTTTGCACTATTCTGGTGAACGCTAGCGCAAAATAATTGTTTTTGAAACTTATAATACGAACGCAACCCGACTAGCGCAAAAAGATTAACTCTAGAGGAGTTTTCGCAATTGTGGAAAAAAATACTGCTCCATTTGTAATCTAACCCACAGTGTTTTTCACTCGCTGGTTAGAACTTCCTTCTGTAAAACCCCTGAGAAAAATCCCATTAAGGTAAAGTATGCAAAACAAAAAAAACAAATACCCGCTATGCTACGTTTTGTAAGACTGTTGTAACAGATAGGAATGGGGACCTTTTAAATTCCTATACCAACATGTTTGTTAATTAAGAGACATCTACAGGGAGTGCAGAATTATTAGGCAAATGAGTATTTTGACCACATCATCTTCTTTATGCATGTTGTCTTACTCCAAGCTGTATAGGCTCGAAAGCCTACTACCAATTAAGCATATTAGGTGATGTGCATCTCTGTAATGAGAAGGGGTGTGGTCTAATGACATCAACACCCTATATCAGGTGTGCATAATTATTAGGCAACTTCCTTTCCTTTGGCAAAATGGGTCAAAAGAAGGACTTGACAGGCTCAGAAAAGTAAAAAATAGTGAGATATCTTGCAGAGGGATGCAGCACTCTTAAAATTGCAAAGCTTCTGAAGCGTGATCATCGAACAATCAAGCGTTTCATTCAAAATAGTCAACAGGGTCGCAAGAAGCGTGTGGAAAAACCAAGGCTCAAAATAACTGCCCATGAACTGAGAAAAGTCAAGCGTGCAGCTGCCAAGATGCCACTTGCCACCAGTTTGGCCATATTTCAGAGCTGCAACATCACTGGAGTGCCCAAAAGCACAAGGTGTGCAATACTCAGAGACATGGCCAAGGTAAGAAAGGCTGAAAGACGACCACCACTGAACAAGACACACAAGCTGAAACGTCAAGACTGGGCCAAGAAATATCTCAAGACTGATTTTTCTAAGGTTTTATGGACTGATGAAATGAGAGTGAGTCTTGATGGGCCAGATGGATGGGCCCGTGGCTGGATTGGTAAAGGGCAGAGAGCTCCAGTCCGACTCAGACACCAGCAAGGTGGAGGTGGAGTACTGGTTTGGGCTGGTATCATCAAAGATGAGCTTGTGGGGCCTTTTCGGGTTGAGGATGGAGTCAAGCTCAACTCCCAGTCCTACTGCCAGTTTCTGGAAGACAACTTCTTCAAGCAGTGGTACAGGAAGAAGTCTGCATCCTTCAAGAAAAACATGATTTTCATGCAGGACAATGCTCCATCACACGCGTCCAAGTACTCCACAGCGTGGCTGGCAAGAAAGGGTATAAAAGAAGAAAATCTAATGACATGGCCTCCTTGTTCACCTGATCTGAACCCCATTGAGAACCTGTGGTCCATCATCAAATGTGAGATTTACAAGGAGGGAAAACAGTACACCTCTCTGAACAGTGTCTGGGAGGCTGTGGTTGCTGCTGCACGCAATGTTGATGGTGAACAGATCAAAACACTGACAGAATCCATGGATGGCAGGCTTTTGAGTGTCCTTGCAAAGAAAGGTGGCTATATTGGTCACTGATTTGTTTTTGTTTTGTTTTTGAATGTCAGAAATGTATATTTGTGAATGTTGAGATGTTATATTGGTTTCACTGGTAAAAATAAATAATTGAAATGGGTATATATTTGTTTTTTATTAAGTTGCCTAATAATTATGCACAGTAATAGTCACCTGCACACACAGATATCCCCCTAAAATAGCTATAACTAAAAACAAACTAAAAACTACTTCCAAAACTATTCAGCTTTGATATTAATTAGTTTTTTGGGTTCATTGAGAACATGGTTGTTGTTCAATAATAAAATTAATCCTCAAAAATACTACTTGCCTAATAATTCTGCACTCCCTGTATAAAGATGCTGGAAACAGTATTGAGATTAATAAATTAGACCTTCGAGTTTTACACATTTGAAATAGGCTTCAGTAATCATGTCACATTATTTGTATTTTTTAAGTAAAAGCAGGCCTAGATTCAATTTGTGTATGAATTTAGCATCTATAGTTTTATTTCAGTCACTTTCTGATATAATATATATTAATACTATGGCCTATATTTAACAAAGTCTGGCGGACCTGATCCGACAGTGCGGATCAGGTCCGCCAGACCTCGCTGAATGCGGAGAGCAATACGCTCTCCATATTCAGCATCGCACCAGCAGCTCACAAGAGCTGCTGGTGCAACGCCGTCCCCTGCAGACTCGCGGCCTATGGGCCACCAACAGGGAGGTGTCAATCAACCCGATCGTATTCGATCAGGTTGATTTCTGATGATGTCTGTACGCCTGCTCAGAGCAGGCGGACAGGTTATGGAGCAGCGGTCTTTGCGACCGCTGCTTCATAACTGCTGTTTCTGGCGAGTCTGAAGACTCGCCAGAAACACGGGCCATCAAGCTCCTTTCAGAGCTTGATAGATAGGCCACAATGTATGATCAGCTATTTAATACTAAATTAAAGATTTTTTTTTTCATTAAAGCACTGTTAATTATTTTCATTATTGCTTTTATTATTAATATTAATAGTAATAAATCTTATTATAAAAATAATAATAATAATCATGCTACATTGTCAATCTAGCCTCTAGCCGAACTTCAGAAAAACATAAAATGATCTAGTAGTTTCATAAACTGCTTCCTTTATAAGGTGTTTGGCTGTTTTACATTTCTACAGCTTCCAGTAATGATGTACATTTAGAAGAATTTAGCGTCTTGTAAGGCTCAATTTTAGAGTTTTATGATCCAGTTTATATGATTGGTAGCTCTGTCAGAAAAGCTCTACAAGAAAGTACAGTGTTTTCAAACATTTAATAACTTTTTCAAGGAATTGCTCAAATGTACCGTTTGTAATTTTATATAAACACAGATATTTGTAGAAAACAGCCACTTCAAGTACTAGTATATAGTAACAAATCATATTTTATTTTATATTATTAATATCAATATTATTTGGTACCACAATAAAATAAAATAAAATATTGTACTTAGCATTTGTTGTGTTTGGGCCTTCTGTTTTGCACAATATTCTTCTGCCCAATACCAACCATGGCACACAAACAAAACAAGCTTGTTATGTCCAATAATGTTCCCACACTACTGAGTATTTCTAGAGGAAGTCACACTCTCAAGCACACTCCCTTCATTATAAGTTAATTCTGCTCTCCTGCACTGTGTGTGACCCTCATGTTCAAAACAATGTGATTTTCAAAGAAAAGGGGTATGGCAGAGCAGTGCTGGTGAGCGGCAATGTCTCTTCCATAGAAGTCAATAGGAGAGCGAAGTCACCACCCACATTGCCGACATCGCCACATGTCGGCATTTTGCTGCAGCTGGGTAATAGTAATAGATAAAGTATGGTAGTAATAGACATTCTTAATAATAATAAAAATTTTAGCAAGCTTGACACTGTTTTCAAAATATTGCCTAATTCTCTACTAAAGTAATACCCATTTGAGCTATCTAATTAACTGTCAAAATTAATAAGTGCTGTCAACTTTGTAATACCAGCGCACATTAGCGTGCACTGGTATTACTCAGTGGAGCGCAAATATCACTTTCACAAAGCAATATTGAGTGCTCCACTTGTAATCTGGCCCTTTATAAGCAAAGCATTGAGGTTATTCCCCGCTTCCCTCTAGTCATTGGTACCACTATGTTGAAATCCATCTTTCACTACATTCTAGTCCTGATGTGTTTACACATGTGCAGTAACTCTACTTCAGATACATGTAGTGTAACCTATGTCCCATATTGGCAGCAACCATGATTACATAGAGGGAGGTGCATAAAATGTATTTATTGCCCCTTTAATTGAAGCAGAAACGCCACAGACTCCTGTTCACGTGACATATCATGTAACCTAAACTTGGGGGCTCAATGTCTTGTTCACCAGAGACTTTTTATGTAAGTAGAAACATCAGCTCGTCCAGCAATAAAAAAGTGTTCCTCGCTATAATGCTAGCTAGAAACTGCTCTTTAACTAAGAAAAAGTAATTATATCATTATATTGAATGGTATTATGCTGGGAAATGATAACATGCCCCTTTGCCAAAAATGCAAAAAATCTAAAGTGCTTAAAGTGACCAACAATATGTGTCCTGTACTATATTAATACTGAAATCCAGAAGCAAGGACTGTATAGTAGTAGTGCTGTCCTTCTTATTTGCTGTGTACACCTGTAATTCAAGTGTATATATTTATTACCGAAGTTTAATCATCTCATAGCAATTAAGTATATTGATTGAAATCCCATTTTTACACTTTAATTGTAATTTTTTTTTAGCTTTGCTGACTTGCAGTATAAATATTTAATACATGAATTTGAATAAATTATAGTATTACATAACTCTTTGATGTCTCTCTTTCTTATATTCCAAACCTTATTCTCTGAAGCAATAGAGTAGAATGGGTAATCAGTCTTTGACATATTAATTTCAGGTGTTAAGAAATGCTGGTCCGATTGTGCATGGTTGGTGGGAGTTTAGACTTTTTTGCACAAAACTTTTTTTTTGTGTTATGTTTGTAGCTTGTAGTCTCCCACCTTCCTAGTCTTGTGCATTAGTAAAATTTATGGCTTCTTGAGAATTGAGTGTTCCGGGGAATTCTGTATTGTTGAATTCATACTTTCTAAGAAAGGGTCAATGAAAATATATTACTTTAAGTTTTTCTCCTCTAAAATATTTTTCTGATTGAGGTATTTAAAAGCTAACCACTTTTTCTGTTAATATTTTGATATATTATATGTCAGATTGAAATAGTCTATTTGTATGTTTTAATACATTTCTAATATAGAGGCAGTAATTCCTTCTAAGGGCCTGATGATCAAAGATTCTCCTGCTTGGAGAGAAATGTGCAGACTTCATAGGGGCTGAACTAACTGGATGCTCAAAGAAGAAGGGCGGAAGTCTTCAGCACTGCAAGAGATCTCCCATTTCTGTATTTGAAGGAAAGACAAGCCCAGTGCAATATAGCACTGCATGATATCAGAGTTTTGTTACACTTACACTTTGTGCATTGTGTATATTACTTTACACTTCAGATTGGGTCATTTCAGTATTATTATATGTAAGCTTTGCACTTTCTACTTTATATTTTAATATATTTAAATTTATATCCAGCAGTGATTTTACAAATTCTGATTATGTTTTGAACGTTTCTGTGTTATTTTAAAAAGCAGATACGGATTAAATATAGGGGGCGGAGCTAGCAGTAACGCTGAGAGGACGCACTTTCATTGAGCTCCGAAGTTAGAGTATGACCCTAAAAAGGATTGCTCATTTACAGCTCATGGGGTGCTTTGTCATCTCACTAAATATCTACACTATGCCACATCACGGCGCTTGCCTTCAGAGCTCTGTATCACGCTTCTAAGTTGACAGTTTAGCCTGACCTACGGCAAAGAGGGAGACTCTTCTATTAAACCCTACAGCTTCTCACCTGGGTCATGAAGCGGGGCGCACTTCAGCATTCGTCACATTAGCCACATCTGACTACATCGATGATATGGCCTCACGGATCTCTGGACTTGAAGCAGCCTTCAGATCAGCTTGATTACACCTTGCTTAAGCAGCTGGCAGTTGAGTCCCGCATCACAGGCACATATTCTGCTGCTTTAGCTCTGCTGAACATCACAGCCAAGATCCTTGTTAGAGGAGCAGGCTAGGGCCTCGTCCCGCGACCTCCGCATATAACAGCACCTGGCGTAGCTGAGGAATCCGACTCAGGTCTCTGCTTGAGTGATAACAGGCAGACATAAGGCTCGTTCTTGGCCTGCAGCCATTGCCACAGAAGTGAACTCGCAAGCTAAACCTCTCCTCACACCAGCAGCACAGTCAAATGAACCCTGGGTAAGTGTTACTCCATATAACACTATTGCACAATTAACATCAGCCCATAGCAGACTTGGCTTGACTGGTCTCTTACAGGGACATTATTTCTGGGAAACAGAGTTTAAGTATACTGACGACATTAAAGTGCCTTAGATATTCTCCCACAGCCTCTGAACAACTAGGAGAGTACATAGAGTACTAACTCTGGGACTTAATAACCCCATTCTGAATTTTACATGATAATGGTCTTCCCTATATCCCTCTGCAAAACCCAAAACGTTACTTGCTGAGTCTATAATTACATGGTATAACCCTGAGGATGTTATAACACGATTTTGGAGCTTACATTACTACAGATATACCCGGGTTTTGTGGAAACTCTTAGAACACCACATACTGGGTTTATAACCACCTTATTTGGCATAACCTGCTTCCTCTCTCACCCCTCAAAGAAACAAGGTTTCTCCCTTTCCCGTTGGCCCACTTTGCCCGTGGGTCATACCCCATTCCCCTTTTCCTTGCATCGCTCAGAAGGAGCACCTCCCCAGGAGAGAGACAGTTGCTACCACTCCTTTTTGGACCTTCAATCAAGTAGTTGCTACTAAAAAGCCCTACACCCTGCCTACTCTGCTTGGTAACCTAGAAGTGAACTGATAGGCTATATTTACTGTTAAGAGGGAGCCGGTTTCTTTATGACTGTTTCTCCCAATCACAAGGAGACTTAGAGTGTTGAATTCCTGTAAAACAACTATCTCTAAGGTGCACATATTTGCTACCATTATGGCTCATTCTCAAAAGAAAAAACAAAAGAGATCTGATGTACCCAAGGAGACCGTCGCAGACCATTTTAACAGCAGAATCCACTATGATCAGGATGTTTCAGATGAGGAGTCCATGGAATCAACCTTATCATCTAGGGGTGCTCATGGATCTGATATCCAACATACTGATAGATCTATTGCAGGATATGCATCTATTTTGGAGTCCCTCAAGGTACTCTCTGATAGGATGGACTCCCACTACTACTGTCTTAAACAAGATCTTAATACTTCAGTTGCAGAACTTAAGAGAGATATTTCTTCCTTGGGATACCGCACTGAAACATTGGAGAAAAAACATGAAGACCTTTATGTGGATCATAAAAATCTTCTTTCTTATTCTCAATCCTTAGCAGGAGTGATTACTGATTTGGAATCCAAAATGGCGGACCTAGAGGACAGGTCTTGTTGGAATAATATTCGCATCAGAGGCATCCCTGAGGAAGCAGGATCTAAAGATCTACCTGGTTTTCTAATGGGTCTATTCAAAGAGCTCCTAGGAACATTGCAAGATCAGGAATCTCTCATAGACAGAGCTCACCAAGCTCTACCTCCTAGGAGTACAACTTCTGGCACACCTAGAGACGTTATCATCAGATTGCACCATTATACTTTTAAATAAAGGTTGCTTAGAGCTTCATTTCTCAACAAAAATCTGAAAGACCCTTATCAGACTGTACTTATCTTTCCAGATTTCTCCCCCCACATGCTGGTGAAAAGGCACACATTTCAACAAACCACACAATGTCTACGAAAACACAATATAAAATATAGATGGGGTTTCCCAGTTTGATTATTTTTCCAATTTGAAGAGCTCTCATATGTCATCTCTGACCCAGAACAAGGTTTAAAACTCCTGCTCTCATTAGGTCTACATTCAGCACCTCAACAACATAATGACCCATTGGATAACACAGACACCTTGAATGCCACTGCACCAGATTGGCAACCACTGTCGAGACATCTGAATCATCAATCCAAACAGACAGAATTCCTAGACCATCATGATAATACTTAATCTAAACTCTAGATCTGAGACTGTCTGGTCACTTAAATGGCAGTGCCCTAGCTAACTGTGGCATTCTATTGGGACTCTAGACTCTATGGCCCCTAGTTATCAAGCCATCAACCTCAAATACGCTGGAATTCCGCAGCGTATTTGTGGCGAGGCTGATTCACCTTAGTTATCAAGCCCTAGACACCGGCAAAAGTAGAATTTTGTGACGTAAGCTTCGATCCGCCGGACTCAGTCTGACACAGATCGATTCTTACGTCACTCCAGATGTTCTGCACACAAGTTCGGCACAATCTGACTACTTTTGCTAGTTATCAAAAAACTAGCAGGTACGCTCGGCAATTTCCGGCCCAGCGTACCTGGTTTTCAAACCACCGCCCTGGAGGCGGCGGATCCCATAGGAATCAATGGGAGTCTGACCATAGCGAAAGTTCATGTTCGCTGCTGCCAGACATCCCATTGATTCCTATGGGAAGTGTGTACACCTAACACCCTAACATGTACCCCGAGTCAAAACAGCCCTAATCTGCCCCCCTACACAGCCGCAACAAAATAAATGTATTACCCCCTAAACCGCCGCTCCCGGAGCCCACCGCCACTATAATAAATATGTTAACCCCTAAACTGCCACTCCCCATCCCCGCCGCAACTATAATATATGTATTAGTCCCTAAACCGCCGCTCCCGGACCCCGCCGCCACATACATAAGACCTATTAACCCCTATCCTGCCCCCCTACACCGTTGCCACCTATAATAAAGTTATTAACTCCTATCCTGCCGATCCCCGACCCCGCCGCAACTAAATACATTGTTTAACCCCTAAACCGCCGCTCCCGGACCCCGCCGCAACCTATATTAAACTACACCGTCGCCACCTATAATACATTTATTAACCCCTATCCTGCCCCCCCTATACCGCCACCACTAAAATAAAATTATTAACCACTAAACCTAAGTATAACCCTAACACCCCCCATACTTAAATATTAATTAAATACATCTAAATATTATAACTCTTATTAACTAAATTAATCCTATTTAAAACTAAATAATTACCTTTAAAATAAACCCTAATATAGCTACAATATAAATAATAATTATATTGTAGCTATTTTAGGATTTAATTTATTTTAACTAGGTACAATAGCTATTAAATAGTTATTAACTATTTAATACCTACCTAGTTAAAATAAAGAGAAAATTACCTGTAAAATAAAAATTAACCTAAGTTACAATTACACCTAACACTACACTATCATTAAATTAATTATTGCTATTTAAAACTAAATACTTACCTGTAAAATAAACCCTAACGGATAGATTTTGGAGTTTGGCGTTAGCCGTGAAAACCAGCGTTAGAGGCTCCTAATGCTGGTTTTAGGC
Organism: Bombina bombina; assembly: GCF_027579735.1. Taxonomy (NCBI): domain Eukaryota; kingdom Metazoa; phylum Chordata; class Amphibia; order Anura; family Bombinatoridae; genus Bombina; species Bombina bombina. The sequence goes on along the minus strand of NC_069500.1, from coordinate 291,997,161 downwards.
TAACTCCGGTATTTGGAGTCACTCAAAAAAGGGTCTAACGCTCACTTTTCAGCCGCGACTTTTCCATACCGCAGATCCCCTTACGTCAATTGCGTATCCTATCTTTTCAATGGGATCTTTCCAACTCCGGTATTTAGAGTCGTGTCTGAAGTGAGCATTAGAAATCTAACGACAAAACTCCAGCCGCAGAAAAAAGTCAGTAGTTAAGAGCTTTTTGGGCTAACGCCGGTTCATAAAGCTCTTAACTACTGTACTCTAAAGTACACTAACACCCATAAACTACCTATGTACCCCTAAACCGAGGCCCGCCCACATCACCGCCACTCGATTACATTTTTTTAACCCCTAATCTGCCGACCGCCACCTACGTTATACTTATGTACCCCTAATCTGCTGCCCCTAACACCGCCGACCCCTGTATTATATTTATTAACCCCTAATCTGCACCCCACAACGTCGCCGCCAGCTACCTACAATAATTAACCCCTAATCTGCAGACCGCAAAGCACCGCCACCTACATTATAGCTATGTACCCCTAATCTGCTGCCCCTAACACCGCCGACCCCTATATTATATTTATTAACCCCTAATCTGCCCCCCTCAAGGTCGCCTCCACCTGCCTACACTTATTAACCCCTAATCTGCCGAGCGGACCACACCGCTACTGTAATAAAGTTATTAACCCCTAATCCGCCTCACTAACCCTATAATAAATAGTATTAACCCCTAATCTGCCCTCCCTAACATCGCCGACACCTAACTTCAATTATTAACCCCTAATCTGCCGACCGGAGCTCACCGCTATTCTAATAAATGTATTAACCCCTAAAGCTAAGTCTAACCCTAACACTAACACCCCCCTAAATGAAATATAATTTTAATCTAACGAAATAAATGAACTCTTATTAAATAAATTATTCCTATTTAAAGCTAAATAAATGGAATCAGCCAATCAGAATCAAGTTCAATCCGATTGGCTGATCCAATCAGCCAATCAGATTGAGCTCGCATTCTATTGGCTGATCGGAACAGCCAATAGAATGCGAGCTCAATCTGATTGGCTGATTGGATCAGCCAATCGGATTGAACTTGATTCTGATTGGCTGATTCCATCAGCCAATCAGAATATTCCTACCTTAATTCCGATTGGCTGATAGAATCCTATCAGCCAATCGGAATTCGAGGGACACCATCTTGGATGACGTCCCTTAAAGGAACCGTCATTCTTCAGTTGGACGTCGCCGGAAGAAGATGGGTCCGCGGTGGAGATCTTCAGGATGGAGCCGGTCGTCATCGGATAAAGATAGAAGATGCCGCTTGGATCAAGATGGCTGCCGGTCCGGATCGCCTCTTCTTCCCGGATAGGATGAAGACTTTGGAGCCTCTTCTGGACCTCTTCAGCCACCGGATGATGGATCGCCAGCCCCCGCTTGGGTTGGATGAAGATTTTGGAGCCAGGACGGATCGGTGATACCTGGTGAGGTGAAGACAAGGTAGGATGATCTTCAGAGGCTTAGTGTTAGGTTTATTTAAGGGGGGTTTGGGTTAGATTAGGGGTATGTGGGTGGTGGGTTGTAATGTTGGGGGGGGGTATTGTATGTTTTTTTTTACAGGCAAAAGAGCTGAACTTCTTGGGGCATGCCCGCAAAGGGCCCTGTTCAGGGCTGGTAAGGTAAAAGAGCTTTGAACTTTAGTAATTTAGAATAGGGTAGGGCATTTTTTTATTTTGGGGGCTTTGTTATTTTATTAGGGGGCTTAGAGTAGGTGTAATTAGTTTAAAATTGTTGTAATATTTTTCTTATGTTTGTAAATATTTTTTTATTTTTGTAACTTAGTTCTTTTTTATTTTTTGTACTTTAGTTAGTTTATTTCATTGTAGTTATTTGTAGGAATTGTATTTAATTTATTTATTTATAGTGTAGTGTTTAATTGTAGGTAATTGTAGGTATTTTATTTAATTAATTTAATGATAGTATAGTGTTAGGTTTATTTCTATTTTAGGTTAGGATTTATTTTACAGGTAATTTTGTAATTATTTTAACTAGGTAGCTATTAAATAGTTCTTAACTATTTAATAGCTATTGTACCTGGTTAAAATAATTACAAAGTTGCCTGTAAAATAAATATTAATCCTAAAATAGCTACAATGTAATTATAATTTATATTGTAGCTATATTAGGATTCATTTTACAGGTAAGTATTTAGCTTTAAATAGGAATAATTTATTTAATAAGAGATAATTAATTTCGTTAGATGTAAATTATATTTAATTTAGGGGGGTGTTAGTGTTAGGGTTAGACTTAGCTTTAGGGGTTAATACATTTATTAGAATAGCTCCAGTCGGCAGATTAAGGGTTAATAATTGAAGTTAGGTGTCGGCGATGTTAGGGAGGGCAGATTAGGGGTTAATACTATTTATTATAGGGTTAGTGAGGCGGATTAGGGGTTAATAACTTTATTATAGTAGCGCTCAGGTCCGCTCGGCAGATTAGGGGTTTATAAGTGTAGGCAGGTGGATGCGACGTTGTGGGGGGCAGATTTGAGGTTAATAAATATAATATAGGGGTCGGCGATGTTAGGGCAGCAGATTAGGGGTACATAGGGATAATGTAAGTAGCTGCGGTTTACGGAGCAGCAGATTAGGGGTTAATAATAATATGCAGGGGTCAGCGATAGCAGGGGCGGCAGATTAGGGGTTAATAAGTGTAAGGTTAGGGGTGTTTAGACTCGGGGTACATGTTAGAGTGTTAGGTGCAGACGTAGGAAGTGTTTCCGCATAGCAAACAATGGGGCTGCGTTAGGAGCTGAACGCGGCTTTTTTGCAGGTGTTAGGTTTTTTTTCAGCTCAAAGAGCCCCATTGTTTCCTATGGGGGAATCGTGCACAAGCACGTTTTTGAGGCTGGCCGCTTGCGTAAGCAACTCTGGTATCGAGAGTTGAAGCTGCGCTAAATATGCTCTACGCTCCTTTTTTGGAGCCTAACGCAGCCTTTATGTGGACTCTCAATACCAGAGTTATTTTTATGGTGCGGCCAGAAAAAAGCCAGCGTTAGCTTTTCGGGTCGTTACCGACAAAACTCCAAATCTAGCCGTAAGATAGCTACAATGTAATTAATAATTACATTGTAGCTATTTTAGGATTTATATTTATTTTACAGGTAACTTTGTATTTATTTTAGCTAGTTAGAATAGTTATCAAATAGTTATTAACTATTTAATAACTACCTAGCTAAAAGAAATACAAAATTACCTGTAAAATAAATCCTAACCTAAGTTACAATTAAACCTAACACTACACTATCATTAAATTAATTAAATAAATTACCTACAAATAACTACAATTAAATACAATTAAATAAACTAACTAAAGTACAAAAAATAAAAAAAAGCTAAGTTACAAAAAATAAAAAAAATAAGTTACAAACATTTAAAAAATATTACAACAATTTTAAGCTACTTACACCTAATCTAAGCCCCTAATAAAATAACAAAACCCCCCCAAAATAAAAAAATTCCCTAAACTATTCTACATTACCAGCTCTATTACCTTACCAGCCCTTAAATGGGCCTTTTGCGGGGCATGCCCCAAAGAATTCTGCTCTTTTGCCTGTAAAATAAAAATACAACCCCCCCAACATTAAAACCCACCACCCACATACCCCTACTCTAACCCAAACCCCCCTTAAATAAACCTAACACTACCCCCCTGAAGATCATCCTACCTATAGCCGTCTTCAGCCAGCCGACGACCGATGGAACCGAAGAGGAGATCCGGAGCGGCAGAAGTCATCATCCAAGGGGCGCTGAAGAAGTCTTCCATCCGATTAAAGTCATCATCCAAGGGGCGCTGAAGAAGTCTTCCATCCGATTGAAGTCATCATCCAGGCGGCATCTTCAATCTTCATCCATCCGGAGCGGAGCCATCTTCAGACGAGCCGACGCGGAGCCATCCTCTTCTTCCCGACGACTAACGACGAATGACAGTACCTTTAAGTGACGTCATCCAAGATGGCATCCCTTCAATTCCGATTGGCTGATAGGATTCTATCAGCCAATCCAAATTAAGGTAGGAAAAATCTGATTGGCTGATTGAATCAGCCAATCAGATTGAAGTTCAATCCGATTGGCTGATCCAATCAGATTGAGCTCGCATTCTATTGGCTGTTCCGATCAGCCAATAGAATACAAGCTCAATCTAATTGGCTGATTGGATTAATTCCGATTGGCTGATAGAATCCTATCAGCCAATCGGAATTGAAGGGACGCCATCTTGGATGACGTCCCTTAAAGGAACCTTCATTCGTCTTTAGTCGTCAGGAAGAAGAGGATGGCTCCGCGTCGGCTCGTCTGAAGATGGCTCCGCTCTGCTCCGGATGGATGAAGATCGAAGACTCCGCTTGGATGAAGACTTCAATCGGATGGAAGACCTCTTCAGCGCCCTTGGATGATGACTTCAGTCGGATGGAAGACTTCTTCAGCGCCCCTTGGATGATGACTTCTGCCGCTCCGGATCTCTTCTTCAGTTCCATCGGTGGGTCGGCTGGCTGAAGAATGTAGAATAGGGTAGGGAATTTTTTTATTTTGGGTGGCTTTATTATTTTATTAGGGGGCTTAGATTAGGTGTAAGTAGCTTAAAATTGTTGTAATATTTTTTAAATGTTTGTAACTTATTTTTTTTATTTTTTGTACTTTAGTTAGTTTATTTAATTATTTTTAATTGTAGTTATTTGTAGCTAATTTATTTAATTAAGTTAATGATAGTGTAGTGTTAGGTTTAATTGTAACTTAGGTTATGATTTATTTTACAGGTAATTTTGTATTTCTTTTAGCTAGGTAGTTATTAAATAGTTAATAACTATTTAATAACTATTCTAACTAGCTAAAATAAATACAAAGTTACCTGTAAAATAAATATAAATCCTAAAATAGATACAATGTAATTATTAATTACATTGTAGCCAACTTAGGGTTTATTTTACAGGTAAGTATTTAGTTTTAAATAGGAATAATTTATTAAAGTATAGTGTAGTGTTAGGTGTAATTGTAACTTAGGTTAGTTTTTATTTTACAGGTAAATTTGTCTTTATTTTAACTAGGTAGCTATTAAATAGTTAATAACTATTTAATAACTATTGTACCTAGTTAAAATAAATACAAAGTTGCCTGTAAAATAAAAATAAATCCTAAGATAGCTACAATATAACTAATAATTATATTGTAGCTATCTTAGGATTTATTTTTATTTTACAGGCAACTTTCAATTTATTTTAACTAGGTACAATATTAGGGTTTATTTTAAAGGTAAGTATTTAGTTTTAAATAGGATTAATTTATGCCTAGATTTAGAGTTCTGCGGCCAAACAATTTTAAGCTACTTACACCTAATCTAAGCCCCTAATAAAATAACAAAACCCCCCCAAAATAAAAAAATTCCCTAAACTATTCTACATTACCAGCTCTATTACCTTACCAGCCCTTAAATGGGCCTTTTGCGGGGCATGCCCCAAAGAATTCTGCTCTTTTGCCTGTAAAATAAAAATACAAGCCCCCCAACATTAAAACCCACCACCCACATACCCCTACTCTAACCCAAACCCCCCTTAAATAAACCTAACACTACCCCCCTGAAGATCATCCTACCTATAGCCGTCTTCAGCCAGCCGACGACCGATGGAACCGAAGAGGAGATCCGGAGCGGCAGAAGTCATCATCCAAGGGGCGCTGAAGAAGTCTTCCATCCGATTAAAGTCATCATCCAAGGGGCGCTGAAGAGGTCTTCCATCCGATTGAAGTCTTCATCCAGGCGGCATCTTCAATCTTCATCCATCCGGAGCGGAGCCATCTTCAGACGAGCCGACGCGGAGCCATCCTCTTCTTCCCGACGACTAACGACGAATGACAGTACCTTTAAGTGACGTCATCCAAGATGGCATCCCTTCAATTCCGATTGGCTGATAGGATTCTATCAGCCAATCCAAATTAAGGTAGGAAAAATCTGATTGGCTGATTGAATCAGCCAATCAGATTGAAGTTCAATCCGATTGGCTGATCCAATCAGATTGAGCTCGCATTCTATTGGCTGTTCCGATCAGCCAATAGAATACAAGCTCAATCTAATTGGCTGATTGGATTAATTCCGATTGGCTGATAGAATCCTATCAGCCAATCGGAATTGAAGGGACGCCATCTTGGATGACGTCCCTTAAAGGAACCTTCATTCGTCTTTAGTCGTCAGGAAGAAGAGGATGGCTCCGCGTCGGCTCGTCTGAAGATGGCTCCGCTCTGCTCCGGATGGATGAAGATCGAAGACTCCGCTTGGATGAAGACTTCAATCGGATGGAAGACCTCTTCAGCGCCCTTGGATGATGACTTCAGTCGGATGGAAGACTTCTTCAGCGCCCCTTGGATGATGACTTCTGCCGCTCCGGATCTCTTCTTCAGTTCCATCGGTGGGTCGGCTGGCTGAAGAATGTAGAATAGGGTAGGGAATTTTTTTATTTTGGGTGGCTTTATTATTTTATTAGGGGGCTTAGATTAGGTGTAAGTAGCTTAAAATTGTTGTAATATTTTTTAAATGTTTGTAACTTATTTTTTTTATTTTTTGTACTTTAGTTAGTTTATTTAATTATTTTTAATTGTAGTTATTTGTAGCTAATTTATTTAATTAAGTTAATGATAGTGTAGTGTTAGGTTTAATTGTAACTTAGGTTATGATTTATTTTACAGGTAATTTTGTATTTCTTTTAGCTAGGTAGTTATTAAATAGTTAATAACTATTTAATAACTATTCTAACTAGCTAAAATAAATACAAAGTTACCTGTAAAATAAATATAAATCCTAAAATAGATACAATGTAATTATTAATTACATTGTAGCCAACTTAGGGTTTATTTTACAGGTAAGTATTTAGTTTTAAATAGGAATAATTTATTAAAGTATAGTGTAGTGTTAGGTGTATTTGTAACTTAGGTTAGTTTTTATTTTACAGGTAAATTTCTCTTTATTTTAACTAGGTAGCTATTAAATAGTTAATAACTATTTAATAGCTATTGTACCTAGTTAAAATAAATTGAAAGTTGCCTGTAAAATAAAAATAAATCCTAAGATAGCTACAATATAACTAATAATTATATTGTAGCTATCTTAGGATTTATTTTTATTTTACAGGCAACTTTCAATTTATTTTAACTAGGTACAATATTAGGGTTTATTTTAAAGGTAAGTATTTAGTTTTAAATAGGAATAATTTATGCCTAGATTTAGAGTTCTGCGGCCAAAGGGGTGCGTTAGCTACGCATGCTTTTTTCCCCCCACACCTTTTAAATACCGCTGGTATTTAGAGTTCACAGAATGGCTGGGTTTTCAGTGCGTTAGGCTCCAAAAAGGGAGCGTAGAGCATAATTTAACGCCACTGCAACTCTAGATACCAGTGGTACTTACGGACGTGGCCAGCTTCAAAAACGTGCTCGTGCACGATTCCCCCATAGAAAACAATGGGGCCATTTGAGCTGAAAAACACCTGCAAAAAAGCCGCGTTCAGCTCCTAACGCAGCCCCATTGTTTTCTATGGGGAAACACTTCCTACGTCTGCACCTAACACTCTAACATGTACCCCGAGTCTAAACACCCCTAACCTTACACTTATTAACCCCTAATCTGCCGCCCCGCTATCGCTGACCCCTGCATATTATTATTAACCCCTAATCTGCCGCTCCGTAAACCGCCGCTACCTACATTATCCCTATGTACCCCTAATCTGCTGCCCCTAACACCGCCGACCCCTATATTATATTTATTAACCCCTAATCTGCCCCCCTCAACGTCGCCTCCACCTGCCTACACTTATTAACCCCTAATCTGCCGAGCGGACCGCACCGCTACTATAATAAAGTTATTAACCCCTAATCCGCCTCACTCCCGCCTCAATAACCCTATAATAAATAGTATTAACCTCTAATCTGCCCTCCCTAACATCGCCGACACCTAACTTCAATTATTGGATAACCCATCTTCTTCCGGCGACGTCCAACTGCAGAATGACGTTCAATCCGATTGGCTGATCCAATCAGCCAATCAGATTGAGCTCGCATTCTATTGGCTGATCGGAACAGCCAATAGACTGGGAGCTCAATCTGATTGGCTGATTGGATCAGCCAATCGGATTGAACTTGATTCTGATTGGCTGATTCCATCAGCCAATCAGAATATTCCTACCTTAATTCCGTTTGGCTGATAGAATCCTATCAGCCAATCGGAATTCGAGGGACGCCATCTTGGATGACGTCCCTTAAAGGAACCGTCATTCTGCAGTTGGACGTCGCCGGAAGAAGATGGGTCCGCGGTGGAGGTCTTCAGGATGGAGCCGGTCGTCATCGGATGAAGATAGAAGATGCCGCTTGGATCAAGATGGTTGCCGGTCTGTATCGCCTCTTCTTCCCGGATAGGATGAAGACTTTGGAGCCTCTTCTGGACCTCTTCAGCCACCGGATGATGGATCGCCAACCCCTGCTTGGGTTGGATGAAGATTTTGGAGCCAGGACGGATCGGTGATACCTGGTGAGGTGAAGACAAGGTAGGAAGATCTTCAGGGGCTTAGTGTTAGGTTTATTTAAGGGGGGTTTGGGTTAGATTAGGGGTATGTGGGTGGTGGGTTGTAATGTTGGGGGGGGTATTGTATGTTTTTTTTTACAGGCAAAAGAGCTGAACTTCTTGGGGCATGCCCCGCAAAGGGCCCTGTTCAGGGCTGGTAAGGTAAAAGAGCTTTTAACTTTAGTAATTTAGAATAGGGTAGGGCATTTTTTATTTTGGGGGGCTTTGTTGTTTTATTAGGGGGCTTAGAGTAGGTGTAATTAGTTTAAAATTGTTGTAATATTTTTCTTATGTTTGTAGATATTTTTTTATTTTTTGTAACTTAGTTCTTTTTTATTTTTTCTACTTTAGTTAGTTTATTTCATTGTAGTTATTTGTAGATATTGTATTTAATTAATGTATTGATAGTGTAGTGTTAGGTTTAATTGTAGGTAATTGTAGGTATTTTATTTAATTAATTTAATGATAGTATAGTGTTAGGTTTAATTGTAACTTAGGTTAGGATTTATTTTACAGGTAATTTTGTAATTATTTTAACTAGGTAACTATTAAATAGTTCTTAACTATTTAATAGCTATTGTACCTGGTTAAAATAATTACAAAGTTGCCTGTAAAATAAATATTAATCCTAAAATAGCTACAATGTAATTATAATTTATATTGTAGCTATATTAGGATTTATTTTACAGGTAAGTATTTAGCTTTAAATAGGAATAATTTATTTAATAAGAGTTAATTTATTTCGTTAGAATAAAATTATATTTAAGTTAGGGGGGTGTTAGTGTTAGGGTTAGACTTAGCTTTAGGGGTTAATCCATTTATTAGAATAGCGGTGAGCTCTGGTCGGCAGATTAGGGGTTAATAATTGAAGTTAGGTGTCGGCGATGTTAGGGAGGGCAGATTAGGGGTTAATACTATTTATTATAGGGTTAGTGAGGCGGATTAGGGGTTAATAACTTTATTATAGTAGCGCTCAGGTCCGCTCGGCAGATTAGGGGTTAATTATTGTAGGTAGCTGGCTGCGACGTTGTGGGGGGCAGGTTAGGGGTTAATAAATATAATATAGGGGTCGGCGGTGTTAGGGGCAGCAGATTAGGGGTACATAAGGATAATGTAAGTAGCGGCGGTTTACGGAGCGGAAGATTAGGGGTTAAAAATAAAATGCAGGTGTCAGCGATAGCGGGGGCGGCAGATTAGGGGTTAATAAGTGTAAGGATAGGGTTGTTTAGACTCGGGGTACATGTTAGGGTGTTAAGTGCAGACGTAGAAGTGTTTCCCCATAGCAAACAATGGGGCTGCGTTAGGAGCTGAACGCGGGTTTTTTGCAGGTGTTAGGTTTTTTTTAAGCTCAAACAGCCCCATTGTTTCCTATGGGGGAATCGTGCACGAGCACGTTTTTTAGGCTGGCCGCTTGCGTAAGCAACTCTGGTATTGAGAGTTGAAGCTGCGTTAAAAATGCTCTACGCTCCTTTTTTGGAGCCTAACGCAGCCATTCTGTGGACTCTCAATACCAGAGTTATTTTTATGGTGCGGCCAGAAAAAAGCCGGCGTTAGATTTTCGGGTCGTTACCGACAAAACTCCAAATCTAGCCGTTAATGAATAAGATTTAGCAATGTTGTATATTTTTACAGGGGTACTAACTTTGGAGAGATTTTTGATTCTACTCCACCCAATGTCCAAAGGGATCTGACTCCATAAGCTCTTACTTTTAGACCTATTGATATTGGTGCTGTCCTTGATATGGGGTTGCTTTATTACTATTATGGTTTGTATACACTTTAACTTATGAATACCACTTGTTCACTTTATATGTCTCCTACCCGAGCTTCTTACCCACCGAATCCCTAAAGCATTAAAGTTTCATTCTCACAACCAGAGGTTCCAGCATTAACCCTTAGAGAGCCCACACTAACACATTTTAGCAGTTATATAGGTCTTAACCTCCTCTTTAGTGCTCTTTACTAGAAGTCTACATAGCAGAGACCATTTTCTCTGGGTCCCCCGCTGATATCTCTCCCGGCAGGAAACCCTTCTCCTGTCCCTATGAATGGGATTAATATGTTTTTATTTGTATTGTGCTGTTATGTTTTAGACCTTTATGTATAACCTGCATTCCTCTTGTTTTGGGGCTTTGTTCTTCTTTTATCTCACACAAGGCTCATATACTCATATATAATAAAACCTTTACTAAGGAGTACCATATTGTTATACACCATAAGTTAACAGTTTTAAGTTAACGGATGTAGTCATATATACTTATATCCCAATAGCCTTATACTTAGGTATTACTTCCATATGACGGTTATATATTTGTATCTGCTTACTAATGAACACTACGTAGGAAGGCATATTGAGTAACATACTCTGAACACCCATTATAATGACAACACTCTGTATCTTTAAAAACCCAACCCCGCCCCATGGATAGTGACTCCCTTATATTTTATAATACTCACACCTCACTACCCACTGTAACCCACCATATACCTACTACAAGTCTCTGCTTTTACGAATCCCCTCTTTACAGATGCTCCTTTCATATTTGTAAACAAATTTAAAACCTAAAGCCTCATGACATTTTGGTATTTTCAATAGCTCTTTTAAAAAGCTCCGCCCCTCCATTCTCCCCCTCTATACTGAGCGGCTTTTGCCCGCTGAACTCCCCCCCCTACATGCTCTGGCCCAAGAGTGGCCTAGACAAAACCAACTCCCCACATCCTCCCTTAACCTGATTAAAGAACACCCTTTATCTCAACGTGGGGGACATTAGCCACATGATATAACAAAAACGGAAGTTCCATTGTAGCTAGTCCAAACCATCTTTTCCCACCATATGAAGGCATAACAGGTGTCTTTATCACTACTTATTTATTTCAATGTTTTACTTGCTTTGAGGCAATTGTTGTTTTTGGACGAAAATTGTATGTTCCTTTCTTCACAACTTCAAGAAAAATTGTTTAAAAAAAATAAAAAAATAAAAAACAGATAAGTAGGCTACAGAGCAAAAGTGCAGAAAAATGTAGTCTTTAATCCATTAAAACACGAGGATACAAATCACAAAAGGAAGGGCTCAGCTGATCTTGCGCGTTTCACGCCATTAGGCGCTTACTCATAGATACTGGGCACAAGTAAAACCATTGCTACATTTAAAAGCTAAACAATCAATCATATAAATTCTATAAATGGCGTAAATACGCTTGTCATACTGGTCAATACAAACCCTTAAAGATGTAGCAACATCTAAAATCAAAGTGACTATTACTTGCAAGGATAGCAAAATAGCACATATTATATGATCAATAGTAATGTGTTGGCAATTAATACCAATGGTAAAACAATATACTTTATGTGACAGAAATTTCAAAATAGTATCATATAATACCATCTCTATGATTGTATGTTAAATAAGTTCAGCTATTTATATACAACTATTATAGTATTTGCTACTTTGCACCACTCACCCATTGTCCGGTAAACATATCTAATTAAAGGATAATATATACCAGTTTTAATACTGACTTATACTATTGATCTATGTATGTGTTACAAGTAACATTTACGGACTTAATAGTAAATTCGGAAATATGGCTTATTAGTAACTATCAATATTGTATAACTCAAAGGACTAAATTGCCCTGACTAAGCCTATTTTATATTATTATTGTTATTATTATTATTCCACATAATACCGCATGTCCCATTCAAAATTCATGCCTAACGGTGATTTCATTATTAATTTATAGATCCTGAAAAGTTCTTTTTTATCAAGTATTTTAACTAAATCACCGCCTCTCTGTGGGATTCTAGCTAGATCTATAATTTTTATTTTGAAATTGGGGACATTGGTAAAATGAAAAAGATTAAAATGCTTAGCCACAGTTGATACCTTATTATAATTTTTTACGTCTCCAGGGGTTCTCTGGCACGTGATCTAAGGACCCTGGTTGATTGACCTACATACTGTGCTCCACACAGTTGGCAATCCAGCAGATACACTATGTGGTCAGTGAGACAGGTCACATAGAAATCAATATTAAAATTTTCCCCTGTAACATTACAAACATACTAGTAAGTCCCTATTGTCACACGTCAAGTAGTTAGTTAAATGTGATCTAAAGTTTCCTTTACCTCTAAGCCATGCATTTTTGGCTTTGTCTTTTGAGGTAACCAAACTGGGAGAGAGTCTTGTGGCCAAAGTAGGTGGTTTTCTGGCTACAAACTTACAATTCTTTAAATATGCTTGTAAAGTGTCATCACCTTTTAGTACACTCAGATGCTTCTTGATAATATTACAAATTGTGTTGTAGTGTAAGGAGTATTCTGTTGAAAAAACAATGCTGTTTTCATCAAGATACTCTTTAGCCTTAACCCTACTAAATGTAGTTGCTACATCTTTAAGGGTTTGTAAACAAAAGCACATGTATTGACCAGTATGACAAGGTCATTTATGTAATTTATAGAATGTATATGATTGGTTGTTTAGCCCTTAAATGTAGCAACAGTTTTACTTGTCCCCAGTATCTATGAGTAATCGTCTAATGGCGTGAAATTTGTAAGATCAGATGAGCCCTTCCTTTTGTGATTTGTATCCCTGTGTTTTAATGGATTAAAGACTACATTTTTCTGCACTGTTGCACTGTAGCCTATGTATCTGCTTTTTGATTACTTGTGGACGTCTACCACTATTTTTTGTTGGCTCCACACTGCCCCTGTATATGGCTTAGACTTGATTGGGACTGATCACCTGAGCTTGTTGCACACACTGACGGAGGATTACTGCAGTGGCACTTCCTTTTCTGTGTTACTTCATCAAATTTGGGTCATATTTTGTATATTTTTGTGTATCTTTACAATTTACTTTGCACTTGGTATTTTCTCTTTTGTAAAATTAAAAACACAGCTTCAGAAAATAAGAGGGACAGAGGTGTTTCCTTGGCTAAACAGGGGAGTTCCCAGGGTATGTCTGAAGTTCTCTCACAAGTCTTGTGAAATGCTGTAAGCTTTTTAAATAAACTGTTTTCACTGATTTTTCCCACCAGCTTGTGAGGTTTGCTCAAAATTCCCAACACACTTATTGAACTGACAGAAAAGTATTATAAACTAAACTATATTCAAAAGCAAGTTAAATTGTAGTGAAAACATTTCAGTTTAATTTGTAATTGATGCAAATTGAGCCTTTTTTCAGCCCAATTACCTTCTACTCCCCTGTTAAATTTTATATCCCATAGAGCTTCATTACTTTATAAAGAAAGTATCTCTCCTCTCTCTGAGACTTCCAGGTTCTGCCTTTTTTTATATAATTCATTGAGTTCAGCCCCTGTGAAGTCTGCACTATAATTTCATTCCAAGCTAGAGAATCTTTGCTTATGATCCTAATTTGTTAGTTATGCAGAATCAGAAAATACATTGCTGAATACAAAATAAAATACCAAATAAAAAGAGCAAAGTTAAAATGTAATAAAACTTAATCGTAAATGTAATATAATATAGAATACAAAGCACAAAGTGTAAATGCAGCAGAACTATCATGCCATGCAGTGTTATATTGCAATGGTTTTGTCTCTCCTTCACTTTCAGAAATGCAGGGAATGCCTAATAGCAAAATCTGCCTTTTAAGAATTTCACTAGGGACCTCGCAAAGCTGGAGGATCATTTTAGATCACCTGAGCGTATCAGGCCTTAAGATAGAGGTTATATACTTTACAGTGCCCCAGAAGAGAAGACTTTCATTTCTTGATAGGATTTGTACTTTTATAAATCACTTTTATACATACACAATATATACAAATTGAATGTTTTTATTATCTTTTAATGGTTTTTATGTTTTAAAATCTTCAGATTTGACAGATAAAGAATTTGGTTATATTATTATTTTAATAATGTCTGCATTGTTTTATTTAATCATAATCATTGTTATTGAAAGGCTTTGCTGAATGAATGTGAAGCAGATGTTGAAACTATATAATCAATCTCTTTATTAGTGAATTTATTACAAATTTCAGACCCTAGACACAGTAAACACTTGTAAACAACAACTTTTTCATGAATATACAGTACCTTTTATAAAAAAATGGTGCCCGACCCTTTCTCTAACTAATTACAAAAGAAGAACAATGTTATACCTAATGAACCAATGGTCAACATCTAAAGTTAAAAAAAAATCAATCACTGAAAAAATAGATAAAAATACAAAAAAACACCTGAAAATGAAAACTCTGATTATCCTAACATTGTTTACTGATAATCTAGATTTTATTGAAGACATACATATTTTGCTCCACAACATGCAGCATAAAGCCAAAACTAAAGAGGCCAATGGACATAGACATTGAAATGTCCCAATTCCTACTTTTTTTTTGATTGATGAGGAGGGAAAATGTATCTGAAAAAAGGGAAACAAAGATGTAAACCCTAAAACATAAAAAGGTATATGATCCAATAACAGAAGACCAATGCAGATTTCCAGGAACACTAGAAAAACTTGGAGAGGCATTGAAGAAGTCTCAGAATAGAGCAGAAGGTATGAAGGAGAGAAAGCATTCTTGACCATAGGGAAGAAAAACGGTAAAAAGGGCCTTTTGGACATCTTTATATGTATTCCAAGACTATTTAGAAACATTCTATTAAATTGCACATGTGCAAGACCCTCTGAAATAGCCATAGGAGACTATTGGAGGCATATTAGCAAACATGGTATAGTTTAATTATAGCTGTTCAGTATGCGATATCCTGTATAGCTAAGGAAATAATATGGTGCAATTTCTTTCTGATATTGTTTGATTCTAAGTAACACCTTTTTGATTGTCACTATTAATATTGGCTTCTTTATAACCGCCACCCTTTAAAATGGGATTGCACAATTATGAGATCAAAAGGAATGTATTGTAAACTGATTCCATCCTCACCACTGCTAAACCATCTGAATGCCAATCGGAACTTCAATCCGATTGGCTGATTAAATCAACCAATCGGATTTTTCCTACCTTAATTCCGATTGGCTAATAGAATCCTATCAGCCAATCGGAATTCGAGGGACGCCATCTTGGATGACGTCATTTAAAGGACCAGCCATTCGTTGGGTAGTTGTCGGCCGAGAAGGATGTTCTGCGCTGGAGGTCTTCAAGATGGAGCCGGTCCTCGTCGGATGGATGAAGATAGAAGATGCCGCTTGGATGAAGATGTCTTCCGGTCCGGATGTCCTCTTCTGCCCGGATAGGATGAAGACTTCTGCCAGTCCGGATGTCCTCTTCTGCCCCATCGGATGACCAGTGGTGCCTGGCTGGGTGAAGACGGCTCAAGGTAGGGTGATCTTCAATGGGGTAGAGTTAGGTTTATTTAAGGGGGGATCAGGTGGGTTTTAGAGTAGAGGTGTGTGGGTGGTGGGTTGTAATGTTGGGGGGTATTGTATTCTTTTTTTTACAGGTAAAAGAGCTGATTACTTTGGGGGAATGCCCCGCAAAAAGTCCTTTTAAGGGCTATTTGTAATTTAGTGTAGGGTAGGGAATTTTATTATTTTGGGGGGCTTTTTTATTTTATTAGGGGGATTAGATTAGGTGTAATTAGTTTAAACTTCTTGTAATTTTTTTTATTTTCTGTAATTTAGTGTTTTTTTTCTTTCGTAACTTAGTGTTTGCTTTTTTTTTTCCGTAATTTAGTTTATTGTATTTAATTGTAATTAATTGTAGTAGTTTAGGTAATTTATTTAATAATAGTGTAGTGTTAGGTGTAATTGTAGCTTAGGTTAGGATTTATTTTACAGGTACTTTTGTATTTATTTTAGCTAGGTAGCTATTAAATAGTTAATAACTATTTAATAACTATTGTGCATAGTTAAAATAAATACAAAGTTGCAAGTAAAATAATATATAAATAAATAACTATTAGTTATATTGTAGCTAGTTTAGGGTTTAGGGTTTATTTTATAGGTAAGTATTTAGTTTTAAATAGGAATAATTTATTTAATTATAGTAATTTTATTTAGATTTATTAAAAATAGATTTAAGTTAGGGGGTGTTAGGGTTAGACTTAGGTTTAGGGGTTAATACATTTAATATAGTTCAGCGACGTTGGGGGCGGCAGATTAGGGGTTAATAATTGTAGGTAGGTAGCGGCGATGTTAGGGACAGCAGATTAGGGGTTAATAACACATTTTATAGTGTTTGCGAGGCGAGAGTGCGGCGGTTTAGGGGTTAATGCATTTATTATAGTGGCGGTGATGTCCGGTCGGCAGATTAGGGGTTAATAATTGTAGTTAGGTAGCGGCGACGTTGGGGTGGGAAGATTAGGGGTTAATAAATATAATGTAGGTGTCGGCGATGTTAGGGGCAGCAGATTAGGGGTTCATAGGTATAATGTAGGTGGCGGCGATGTCCGGTCGGCAGATTAGGGGTTAATAATTTTTATTATAGTGTTTGCGATGTGGGGGGGGGCCTCGGTTTAGGGGTTAATAGATAGTTTATGGGTGTTAGTGTACTTTGTAGCACTTTAGTTAAAAGCTTTATGTTCCGGAGTTAGCCCATAAAACTCTTAACTACTGACTTTTTTTTTTTTTTATTTATTTATTTAGTGAAAAAAAAAAAAACCCAGGGGGCGCAATACAACAAGTAGTAATAAAATACATGAAGAAACGAAACTCAATTATTCAGAAAAAAGGCATCATAGCAGACACTTCACTTCATGGTATATGTATTAGTCTGATATAGTCTTGAAGTGACTGTCACCCAACCTGGCATTTTAAATTTTTCTTAAAACCGGGAAGAAAGGGGAGAGGGGGGAAAGGGGGGGAGGGGGGGGAAAGGGGCAGGGTCAAAGGGGAGAGGGGAAGGGAGAGGAGAGGGAGGGGGAGAGGGGTTAAGCCTATTGGAAGGGGAAAGGGGGAAGGGGAAGAGGGAAGGGGAGAGAAGAGGGGAGGGGGATAGGGAAACCAACAAAACAACAATAACAACAACAAAGTTTCCTATGTAAGTAACAGAACCTGGATCGGATGGCATCATAGGGAAAAACGGTAACCCCGACGGGGTGACAATTCAATTTACATAATAAAAGCTTAGACATATATATATATATATGAAGAGATTTACATTTACATCCCATGGCCAGTGCAAGTTAAATGGGTTCCCGGGGTGGTTAGTGCTAACACAGGTGGTCTCTGGGGAGGGGGGGGGACAAAACATTTCCAGTTAACGTAAATAGTCAAAACAGCAACAACAACAGAGTCCTCCACCTGAGCGGCAGGGTTCAATTTTGTGATCCGTAAGAGGAAGCGAAAGCCCCGAGTTTGCTGGGTTTTGCTGGGGAGGAGGCACCCGGTCCGCCCCGCGTGATTTATCGCGGTTTCCTACACATAATAGCTCCAACGCATCAGGGTCTCATGGGAAAGGTAAGGATATTTGGAAAAGTGAAGGGAGTAAGAAAGGAAGGAAGGAGTAGGGGAGAGGAAAGAAAGTAGAAGAGAGGAGGGGGGAGAAGGGGGGGAGGGAGGTTAGTGTTTTTAGGGGTTATTTAGGCTTCCTATATGTCCTGGCTTCTCAGTCTCTCTGTCATCATAAATGTACTATTGGCAAAAGGTGATATTATCTGTGTGTAGATTCTGACGGGTAAGGTCAATAGGTAGGATTCCCATTTTCTGTAAAAGGTCTTAATTCTCCTCTCTAAGTCTCCCTTGACGTCTGCCTGTTCAATTAAAAGCTGTGCATGCAAGAGGCTAGTAAAATGTGTGATATGTGGTGGTTTACTAGAAACCCAGTGTCGTAGGATCAGTTTCCTAGCTATTAAGATGGCAGTGTTTATGAAGCGGTCCTGTGGGGTGCTCCGTGTGTGTCCCTTGAAAAAGAAGACGTCGTGGATTGTTAAGACTAATGTCTCGCTATGTATCCTGTTCAACCAGTATTGTATCTTATTCCAGTATTGAGTTATTTTAGGGCAACCCCAAAACAGATGAGTAATATCCGAACCAGGTAAGGAGCATTTAGGACATGAATCCACTGCGCCCGGAACCCACTTGGCTCTAAGGTGGGGGGTGATGTAGCTGAAATGAATGAATTTAAGATGCATCTCTCTATATCTCATTGCTAATGTGCTAGTGGTGAGCAGCTTAAAGCTGTTTGATATAGTGTCTTCACTAATGTCGAGGCCTGTGCAGTAGGACCATTTGGCACTCAGTTGTTGCATGATCTCAGTAGATTTGCCTTCAATGATTAAGCTATAGATGTAAGAAATAGAGTGTGATCCCCGCTTAGTCAGAGAGCAAATGGAGTCTATTGGGGAGCTCGTCGTGACATCGAGACCCTCAGTGAGGAGTTTTCGTGCGTAGTGAGTGACTTGGAGGTATGCAAATGTACTGTGTCTGGGGAGGTCAAATTTATCTTGTAGATGCGCCAAAGGGAATATTGTGTTGGTAAGTGGGTTTATTAGATGTGAGATTGCACCTAGTCCCTTCTCCTCCCATTGGGTGAATATTCGCGTAGTCATGCCTGGGAGGAAGTTAGGGTTTCCCCTCAGTGGGAGATGCTTAGTGGTTGCGGTGGAGAGCTTCCACCACTTGCATAATTTTGCCCAGGCACGTAGTGGATCTCTGAAGAGAATGCTATTTTTGATTTGGGCAGGAAGAGTGTGAATAGGAGCATGCGGGAGGAAGGCTAAGTGAAGTGGGTGGACAAGGGTTTTTTCGAGGTTTTCATCATTAAAGACTGATGTTCGTGCTAACCATTCAAAGACTAATTTTGTCAGCGCCGCCCAATTGTACCATTCAACGTTTGGGAGCTTTAGTCCACCTTTGTCAGTGGGTAGCGCTAGTTTTGTTCTGCTGATTCTGTGTTTCTTTGAATTCCACGCAAAGTCACTGAAGGCACTAGATATGCTCTTCAGGTCCTTCTGTGTTAATAGGAAGGGAAGCAACTGCAATGGGTATAATAACTTGGGCATTGCCATCATTTTAATTAAACTCACTCGCCCCGACAAGGGTATGGGTAATTTAGACCAGCTCGCCAATAACGAGCGAACTTGCTTGATCACTGGGGGGATGTTCAGTTTGTATATTGAATGCGGGTTAACATGCAGGAGGATGCCCAGGTACTTGAAGGAGCCATCCGTGATTTTAAGCGCAGTTTGTATGGGTGTGGGGGGGTGCCTGTTAGTCAGGTATGTTATTTCCAATTTGTCCAGGTTTACCTTGTAACCCGAAATGGTGCCGAATTGTTGAAATATGGAGATGAGCTTGGTATGTTATCATAGGGCTTGGTTACATATAAGAGTAGGTCATCAGCATACAGTGATAGGTGCATTGAATGAGACCCCACTTGTAATGCCGGGAGCTTGTTTCTGATATATATAGCTAGGGGTTCTATAGCCAGGTTAAATAGCAGGGGCGATAGAGGGCATCCCCGCCTAGTACCTCTTCCGAGGAAAAAAGGCTGGGACACCTCTCCATTCACTATCACAGAAGAGCGGGGGCTGTGGTATAGCGTTTGTATGAGTCTTTGAAAATCCCCAGCTATACTGAATTTTCCCAGGGTAGTCAAGAGGTGATCCCATTCTACTCTGTCGAACGCCTTTTCCGCGTCGACAGAGAGAAGGCAAGCCTCTGGGAGTGCGACAGATTCAGTTTTGTTATGGTCTTTTCTTTGCCAGTAGTACTCTATCACCGACAAGGTCTTACGTATGTTGGTGACTGAGGAGCGGTGCTTCATGAATCCTGTCTGATCTTTATGGATGACTGACCCTAGTACAGCAGCTAACCTATTTGCAAGTATGGCCGTGAAAAGTTTGTATTCGCTGTTCAAGAGCGCTATTGGTCTGTAGGAGGCAGGGGATGTTGGGTCTCGATCTGGTTTCAAAATTAAACACATAAGTACGTCTGCAAAG
This sequence comes from Bombina bombina, assembly GCF_027579735.1. Lineage (NCBI taxonomy): Eukaryota > Metazoa > Chordata > Amphibia > Anura > Bombinatoridae > Bombina > Bombina bombina. Next base: position 291,976,709 of record NC_069500.1, on the reverse strand, counting down.
TCAAGTGGGGGGGTTGCTGTGCCCTTCAGATAGGCTGTAAATGTTTGGGCCAGCAGTGGGCTAAGTTCCACTTGTAATAGCTTATAGTACTCAATGGGTATTTTGTCGGGTCCCGGGGTCTTGCCCAGCTTAGCTGTTTTAATGGCTTTCAGTACCTCCGACGCATGGATTGGGGCGTTGAGGAGGTCTAGGTTGTCTGAGCTAAGGGAGGGAGGAACAATCTGCTTCCAGAATTCCTCCTTATCATTCTGTGTGCAAGGCTGCGCAGTGTAAAGTGCAGAGTAGAAGTTTAGGAATTCTGACATTATGGATTTAGTGTCTGAGTGTATCACCCCTTGCGCTTGGATTGAGGGAATTATGGATTTAGGGTTGGCCAGTTTCACTACGTTAGCCAGTAGCTTTCCAGTTTTATCTCCAAACCTATAGAACCGGCCCTTTCTATGCGTCTGGAACAGATGGTCCTGCTGAGCCAGGGCATCTTCCCTAAGTCTCTTTTTCTCGTAAAATCTATTTCTGCATTGGGGGGAGGGATGAGCTAGGTATTGATTGTATGCAGCTGTGACTTCTGCCATGGTGACAGTTTCTATCTTTTTTCGTTTTGCATTGTAATGGGCGGTAAAACTGGTGATTTGTCCCCTCATGACTGCCTTAGATGCTCCCCAAAAAATCCCTGGGGTGTGGAGGTGTTGGGCATTAAAGGTATAGTACTCCTTCCACTGAGTTTTTAGGTGTTTACTGAACTCAATGTTGTGGTATAGGTAGGTAGGGAATCTCCAGGACTTTTGAGTAGGAGAGTTGGGTTTGGGGCCAAGTAGTAGCCATATGGGCGCATGGTCTGAGATTATAATATCTGAGATGTCTGTCTGTGGGATTTGTGTATGTAGCTGACCCGAACACAGGAAGTAATCAATACGCGAGAGAGTGCTGTGCGTTTTAGAGGCACACGTAAAGTCTCTCCTGGTTGGATTACGAGAGCGCCACACATCAATGAGGTCCAGTGAGTTTTTAAAGGTTGCTATGGTGTCTGTTTCTTTTTTCCGTTTCATAGCTAGAGTTTTTTCCTGTCTCTTAGTGTGTGTGTCAGTTCTGCGGTCTAGTGGCAGTTCCTGGGCCAGATTAAAGTCTCCCCCCATTAGGATGGGAGAGTCAGCAAGAGCAGCCAAGTGAGTCTGAATGGAGCGCCAGAACAATGGTCTAAGTTGGTTGGGGCCATAGATGTTACATATGGTGTATGTACGATTATCTATCTGTAGACTAGCTATGATATACCTGCCTCTAGGATCTATGGTGATGGGGTTGATTTGTACTGATAGTCCTTTTCTAACAAGTATAGCAACTCCTCTCTTACGTCCTTCTGTAGGGGTGTAATAGACTCGGTCAACCCACCTGCTTTTTAGTTTCTCATGTTCCTCCCCTGTGAGTCGTGTCTCCTGTAGGAGAGCAATGTCAGTTTGAAGTCGCCCTAGGTGCTGCAGAATGATGCTGCGCTTGGCTGGGGAGGTAATCCCTCCCACATTCCAGGATACAATTTTAAGGGGACGCGCCATAATGTTGGGGAGGGGAAGATGTACTTGGCGGGTGCCGTACAACAGATGTATAAGTTATAGGTGTATATTGTCTCTGCTTGATTCTGTATATAGTGGTGGGTTGTGTAGTAGATCTGTTAGGGGACTGAGAGATAAGAGGGTTGTGTTCAGAGGGGTGCGTCTGAGGGTTTAGCAACTTACGGTCTGAAGTATCTGTGGGTATCAAGCTGGATGGAATCCGGGTGCTCCTCCCGCAGCCTGAGGAAAAAGACATGCATATAAGTAAAAGATTAACAGCCTGAATTTCAAGACATGGAGAGAATAAAAGGGGGTAAGAGAGACATATAGGGGCCAAGGTCAGGGTAGGGGAAGAAGGGAGAGACACACAAGGAAAGGAAAGAGGTGGGGGACTGATCAGCATACCCTTAGGGGGTATAGACATATACATTCCCAGGGTCACCAAGAGGGACAGAAGGTGTATGTAGGCGTGAACATAAATAAGCAAGTACAAATACTTAGTCCTTGAGATAGGTAGTAATAGGAGACTCTGGGATAGGTCATCCATTCTGCAAGTTGGGGGGGGCTGGAGGGTGGATGTATGCAGAATGTCTCTTCAACCCTCGCCGTTGCGTGTTTCAGCGTCTAAGAACTCTTGTAGTTGTTGCGGAGTCAAGAAGAGCTTGGGGCCTCCAGGTGTCGTGAGCTTCAGTTTGGCCGGATAGAGTAGTGAGGCTTGCCGTCCCATGGAGTGTAACTTGGAGCAGAGGGGCGCAAATTCTTTCCGCTTTCTCGTCACCTCAGCAGAAAAGTCTTGAAAGATGAGGAGCTTGTGGCCTTTGTAGAGGAGGTCAGGTTTGGAGCGGTATGCCTTTAGGACCGCCAATTTCTCTTGGTATCTAAGCAGTTTAAAGATGACCTGACGTGGCCTCTGGTTAGGCTTAGATGGTAGGGAGTCCGGGCCTATTCTGTGAGCCCTCTCGATGTCAAGCGGCATAGTCTCCTGGTCCATTTTCAGTAATTTAGGTAAGGTATAGGCTGTAAATTCCAGTAAGTCTTTGTTTTTAATTGACTCAGGGACTCCCACAATTCTCAGGTTGTTGCGACGAGATCTATTTTCGAGATCGTCCAACTTGTCCTGTAGTGAGGAATTGTGACGCTCTAGGCGTTGTATAGCCAAAGTAGATGTTTGTTGGGTGTCTTCCACATCAGATATCCTTTGCTCTGCATGTTGTAGTCTGTTGGCATATTGTCGGATCTCTGTGGTAAGGGTATCCATTCCTGCCTGCAATGTCTCCATTTTAGGCAGAAAAAAGGCTTTGAGGTCTTGGAGCAGATCAGGGGGTGGTTCAGGACCAATGTCTCTTTGGACAGGGGAGGGGGGGTCCTGGTGAATTTCCACAACATGTTTCTTGGTTTTGTCTGCTGCTTTCTGTCTACCAGCCATGATTGGTATAGCCTGTGAAGCTGAGACCTTGAAATACTTGTCAACTTTCATAAGGGATGATAATCTCTGCCTTCTTTCTGCACGTGGTCATATAGATTTTGAAGCGTTGAAATGCTACTTCAGAAGTAGAGAATATGACAGTATATCTGAGGCATATAGAATTGGTAAGGCGTGTGAAGAAAAGTTCGTCGCACTTTTCTTTTCAGGCAGCACAGCACCCTCCAAATGTAGGTTCCTTTCCTTCCTTTTTTAGAAAAGCTAGCGATTTTCAGCTATCAGATGCAGTGTGGAAAGTTACTACTTATTGTTTGTTGGCTCAAATTGCTGGTATGCTCTGCAGTCTTAAGGAGGTCTGAGGTCTGCGGACTAGGCCACGTGGGTGCAGGGTTCCACCCTAAGTCGCTGGGCTTGTTAACCCACAACAGCTTGCTGTAGGTGAAGTTTAAAGTGTCCCAGTTGGGAAATTGCAAATTTCAGATATCTCAGGAGGTATAGAGCAAGGTGCTGGTCTCAGTCCTGTGTCCTGCTGTTGCGGTACTAACAGCGTTAGGGGAAATAAAGTATAGGGCAGCGTGGCTGGGAACGTCAGGCTTTATTGCTTATGTGAGGGCCTTGGTTGGCTATTGGGGATGGAGCATGCAGCAAGGTGATGGTGGCAGTGTTAGGGAGTATGAGGAGGATCTTAGGTGTATGCCTGTTCCTGCTGTTGTAGCAGCGCTTGTTATGGAGCGCTCCCGTCAGGCCTGTCTCCAGGGCTAAGATGACCCCAGCGGCCCTGTTTGTGGTCCTCCTCCCCAATCCCACAAAGTCTATAATGGTGTGAAAGTGCACCTTGTAGTGCGCTGTAGCCTCCGGGTTGCCCAGCTGGAGAGATGAGTGGAGCTGCGTAGGCTGTGTGGGGCAAAATGGCGGCCACTCAGAAAGGCAGTGCGTGTGTTCCCCTTTCTCTTTTTTTTAGCTCACCGCTGTGATGCAGGTCAGGATCTCCTCTGCAACTTTTGCTGGGGCAGGTAAAGTGGAGCCAGAGACCCTGTCACCGGTCGCGAGGACACCACTATTGTCCGTTGTCTTCCGCCGTTCTCGGGCGCGGCTCTTTTCCGCGGTCTGCAGGCTCCTGGTGGGGAAGCCGTTCTTGGGGGCCTCTACAAGTTAGGATGCCAGGCAAGGTGTAGTAATCACCTGTTAAGGCTAAATATTGTGTTCGGGTTTGTTTGCTGACTGCCGTAATAGTTTAAGCAAGAGGTTTGGCGGAGCTCCTCTGTCTTGCGGCCAGTCAGTTCGCCCGCCCACCGGAAGTCCCTTAACTACTGACTTTTATATGCGGTGGGAGTCTGGAAACGAGAGGGTCTACCGCTCACTTCTTCCAAGACTCGTAATACCGGCGTTAGGCAAATCCCATAGAAAAGATAGGATACGCAATTGACGTAAGGGAATTTGCGGTAGCCTCGAGTCGCGGAAGAAAAGTGAGCGGTGAGCCTCTACCTGACAAACCTGACAAACTTCTGGCAGAATGTTTCTGTTTTGGAGAATAAGACTATGTATTTCCATCACAAGGACTTAGGATATTTTCTTATACTGGATTTTAATAGTATTGAAACTTTAAAGCCTGAAACTATGCCATAGCAATATGGCATCTTCAAAGAAGATCTTCGAACAAGATCACAAGTCCTCTGGTTTAAACATATGGTTTCCGATGGCATTTAAAACAATCTTATTTGACCTCATGGAGGCTTAAATGCCTACCTGAATCTTTTAAATTTAAGTCAACAGAGCGGTCATTAGTAATATCTGAGAGGTCTTGTACTCATCTGTACTATCGTCATCTACAGAGTATGAAATAAAGTTGGGGTCAGTGGGGCTGTAAAAATCGATCTTTTGAGATGACGTATCTCCAGATCAGATTCTGCAGAATACATCCTACCTTGTGGCTCTCCACATGAGCAGAAGTCTGGGTGCTGGAGTGCATAACAGATGTAAGCTATTTAGGTTCTCAGGCATCTGCATATTTTAAGTTACTTTATTTTTATAAGTAAGTGAGGGTAAAATTGATGAATGTTTGTTTTTTACTAATCATTTTTAGGGGCGTAACGCTGTTCTTGAAAAGAATAAATATATTAATTAATTATGTTATCCATTTTAAGCATAAACAATTGTAAGCATGACATGACATTTTTGACTGAATATCCATGAAGCATCTAACTAGTGTCATTAGACTGAGACACTTAGATAATTTAAAATTAGTTGAAACTGAAACATATTTTATGAGGCAATATAATTTTTTGAGGCAGCACCTGTGATAAGAAAAGAGAAGAGACACTAAGTGACAGGAATTAAAATTGTGGGTGAAGATAGGACCAAAGGATAAAAATCTTCCTATAATTGTTTCATTTGTAGGGCATTGAAGAGAGAAGAGAAGGCCATCTAAATAAAATTAGAGGTGTCACTAAGGAAGAAAAAAAGAAAAAAATTAAACAGGGACAAAAAATGGCGGGAATGAGATGGTTGCCCTTAAAAACGCAGCGCTTTCATGGAGAGTGAAGGAGAAAATGCAGATGCAGACGTCAAAACTGGAAGGAGAGGAAGAGCACTCTGGAGAGAGGTAAAGGCCTGAAGAATGGGGAAGAGGAGGCGGACCAAAGGAATGTCAAAGTAACGGGGCAAAAAAAAAAGGAATAACAGGTAATAAATGTAACCAAAGAACATATAAAGACTAAAAAAGAAAAGACAAAATGATAATAAAGTAAAGCATAGAAAAGGACATAAAGTAAAGAATCGCAATGAAGCACAGGGAGAAAAAAAAAATCAGTAAGCTGTTGTAAATGTTAGGCGAAGAGAAGGAAGATTTAAAAAAAGGAAAATAATATAACATTTTTATATGAAAAAATACAGATATACAAAGGCAAAGATATGAAAATAAGATAATAACAATAAGGAACAAAATACTGTGAGAAAATCACAAGCTATATCTCCCAGAGAAGCAAAAAGAAAATAGAGGAATTAATTGAAACACTCTGGGCAGTTTATGATCCATTGGTTGGTTTCAGCTGCTCCATTCCAGTGTCTATTTTCATTGGCCTTATGCTGCATGTTATGTGTTTATTATTAACTGTTATGTTTTTTTAAAAAAAACTGTCAGATCAGTAAATTGAAAGTTAAAAGTAAAATATTAGTCTCTGTTCTGGTAATAAAATCAGTAAAAACACACATGAAAATACATCAGTAAAATTATTGATATTTATTAAAATCGTGTATACAATTGTTTCTTTAAGCACATGTTCAACATTAGTCACAAATACTCTTAATAAACAGCTAGATTACAAGTTGTGCATTATGAGTGAAAAAGCATTGTTATGACTCTTTTTCAATACCGCTGGTATTGCAGGTGTTGTAGGTATAGATGTACCGCACACCTTTTTGGCCGTCACGCAACGTAAATACCGCACCTTTCAAAAAGTCCTTTTTCAATTGGACTTCCACAGTGTCGGTATTACGAGTTTGCCTGGCAGGCCAAAAAGTGAGCGGTACAGCCTATAACTACAAGATCTGTACCGCCACCTGAAAGTCAGTAGTTATGAGTTTTACGTTACAAAGCTGTACCATAAAACGCATAACTAAAGTGTTACAAAGTACACTAACACCCATAAACTACCTATTAACCCCTAAACCGAGGCCCTCCCGCATCGCAAACGCTAAAATAAAATTATTAACCCCTAATCTGCCGCTCTGGACATCGCCGCCACTATAATAAACATATTAACCCCTAAACCGCTGCACTCCCGCATCGCAAACACTAGTTAAATATTATTAACCCCTAATCTGCTGCCCCAATGTCGTTGCCACCTACATACACTTCTTAACCCCTAATCTGCTGTCCCTAACATCGCCGCAACCTACATTACTGTTATTAACCCCTAATCTGCTGCCCCCAAAATTGCCGCCACCTAACTACACTTATTAACCCCTAATCTGCTGCCCCCAATGTCGCCGCCACTATACTAAAGTTATTAACCACTAAACCTAACCCTAAGTCTAACCCTAACATAACCCTAACCCTAACACCCACTAACTTTAACCTAATTAAAATAATTCCAAATTAAAATAAATACCTAAATAATTCCTATTTAAAACTAAATAAATACTTACCTGTAAAATAAAACCTAAGCTAGCTACAATATAACTAATAGTTATATTGCAGCTATCTTAGGTTTTATTTTTATTTCACAGGTAAGTTTGTATTTATTTTAGCTAGGTAGACTAGTTAGTTATTAACTATTTACTAACTACCTAGTAAAAATAAATACAAATTTACCTGTGAAATAAAACCTAACCTGTCTTACAGTTAAACCTAACATTATACTAAAATGAAATACATTACATTAATGAAATACAATTAACTAAATCACAAAAAAATCACTGTTACACAAAATAAAAAAGAAATGATCAAATATTTAAGCTAATTACACCTAATCTAATAGCCCTATCAAAATAAAAAAGCCCCCCCCCCAATAATAAAAGCCTACCTAAAAAACCTAAGCTCCCCATTGCCCTGAAAAGGGCATTTGGATGGGCATTGCCCTTAAAAGGGCATTCAGCTCTTTTACATTGCCCAAACCCTAAGCTAAAAATAAAACCCACCCAATAAACCCTTAATAAAACACTAACTCCCGAAGATCCACTTACAGTTTTGGAAGACCAGACATCCATCCTCATCCAGCCGGGAGAAGTGTTCATCCAAGCGGCAAGAAGTCCTCAACGAAGCCAGGAGAAGTCTTCATCCAAGCAGCAAGAAGTCATCCTCCAGGCGGCATCTTCTATCTTCATCCTTCCGGTGCGGAGCGGCTCCATCTTCAAGACATCCAGCGCGGAGCATCCTCTTCATACGGTCCCATCTATTCTTTTAAATAAAATTGGGATCTTAGTCACACAATACGGCCATATTCGGCTTAGCCAGTCACCAACTTACAAGGTGTCCCAATATCGACTGGTCCTAACACTGCAGTCCTTTGCCTTTATGAGCTGAATCATTGCTGCTTTTTCTCTTCATAATAGAATGTGAATCCCTGGCTTTATATACACAACTCAATTACACTGTCATGGGTACACCTGAGCTTGGGTGGGGTGCTGTAAAGTCTATGAACCTGCTCAATAATTTGAAGTAGTTACACAAAATAAGGGGTAGAAGGCAATATGGCCATATTCTGCTTAGTCAGTCACCAACTTACAAGGTGTCCCAATATTGACTAGTTCTAACACTAAAGTCCTTTGCTTAAGCAGTATATGGACATATTGTGTGACTAAGATCCCAATTTTATTTAAAAGAATAGATCTTTTTGCAGCCTTTTTTTTGCAGAATTTAAAAATGTGTTTTTTATTTGCAAATGGATGTGTGCCAATACCCCCTATTTTGTGTAACTACTTGGTCACATTGGCAGCACTGGGGGCCTGTATCCCCAAAAGTCTGCCAGTACTAAAATAAAAGGCCCCAACCTCTCTGTTCCCCCCTCAAACAGCTCTCTAACCCTCCGCCTCTACCTTATTGGGCGCCATCTTGGGTACTGGCAGCTGTCTGCCAGTACCCAGTTTGAAATTAAATGTTTTTTTTTTATATTTTATTCACAATACTTTAATGTTTTCTGTAGTGTAGCTGCCCCCCCTCAAGATCCAACCCCCCACCCTCTCCCAGATCCCTTAGTTGAAAATTTCCCAGTCCTCTCTCCCACCTTGCTGTAGATACTTATTGTGCCATAGTGTAGGGTTCCCACCCACGACCGCACCCGTGCACGTGTGCACCCACGTCCGCACGTGATCCCGTCCCCCTCCAGCACTTTCTTCACCGATGGCCGCCCACCCGCCTCCCTGCATCCGGCTCCCACCCACCAACAATCACGGCCATCGATGGCCGATGCATCGGACTGCTATAAAATGTTATTGTAGGATGCCTCAATATCAAGGCATCACTGCAATAACATGAAAACGGGATCAGGATCGCTTCCACCGCTTTCAAAAGACCAATAATGTACAGGATATTTGTGGCGAGGCTGATTCGCTGTAGTTATCAAGTCTTACAGCCCGGCAAAAGTAGAATTTAGTGACATACGATCCGCCGGACTCAGTCCAACACAGATTGATAGTTACGTCACTACAAATGTTCCGAAGGCAAGTTCGGCACAATCTGACTACTTTTGGAAGTTATCAAAGAACTACCAGGTACACTCGCCACGATTCCGGCCCAGCGTACCTGGTTTTCAATCTGCCGCCCTGGAGGCGGCGGATCCCATAGGAATCAATGGGAGTCTGACAGCAGCGAGAGCTCATGTTTGCTGCTGCCCGATACCCCATTGATTTCTATGGGAAGTGTCTGCACCTAACACCCTAACATGTACCCCGAGTCTAAACACCCCTAATCTGCCCCCCTACACCGCCGCCACCTATTTTATACTTCTAATTACACCTAATCTAAGCCCCCTAATAAAATAAAAAATCCCCCCAAAATAATAAAATTCCCTATCCTAAACTAAATTACAAAGTAATCAGCTGTTTTACCAGCCCTTAAAAGGGCTTTTGCAGGTCATTGCCCCAAAGTAATCAGCTCTTTTACCTGTAAAAAAAAGAAATACAATACCCCCCCCAACATTACAACCCACCACCCACACACCCCTACTCTAAAATCCACCCGATCCCCCCTTAAATAAACCTAACACTACCACCTTGAAGATCTCCCTACCTTGAGCCGTCTTCACCCAGCCGGGCCGGACTCTTCATCCGATCCGGGCACAAGTGGTCCTCCAGCCGGGCAGAAGTCTTCATCCAAGCGGCATCTTCTATCTTCATCCTTCCGGCGATGAGCGGCTCCATCTTGAATTCCAGCACGACGGACTAACGACGAATGACGGTTCCTTTAAATGACGTCATCCAAGATGGCGTCCCTCGAATTCCGATTGGCTGATAGGATTCTATTGATTGGATCAGCCAATAGAATGCAACGTCAATTCTATTGGCTGATCCAATCAGCCAATCGGATTGAACTTCAATCCGATTGGCTGATTACATCAGCCAATAGGATTTTTCCTACCTTAATTCCGATTGGCTGATAGAATCCTATCAGCCAATTGGAATTCGAGGGATGCCATCTTGGATGACGTCATTTAAAGGAACCGTCATTCATCGTTAGTCCGTCCTCCTGGATGGAGGCTCTACGCCGGAGGTCTTCAAGATGGAGCCGCTCATCGCCGGAAGGATGAAAATAGAAGATGCCGCTTGGATGAAGACTTCTACTGGATGGAGGACCTCTTCTGCCCTGATCGGATGAAGACTTCTGTCCGACTGGAGGACCACTTGTGCCCGGATCGGATGAAGAGTTCGGCCCGGCTGTGTGAAGATGGCTCAAGGTAGGGAGATATTCAAGGGGGTAGTGTTAGGTTTATTTAAGGGGGGATCGGGTGGGTTTTAGAGTAGGGGTGTGTGGGTGGTATTGTATTTCTTTTTTTTACAGGTAAAAGAGCTGATTACTTTGGGGCAATGCCCCGCAAAAAGCCCTTTTAAGGGCTGGTAAAAGAGCTGATTACTTTGTAATTTAGTTTAGGATAGGGAATTTTATTATTTGGGGGGGCTTTTTTATTTTATTAGGGGGCTTAGATTAGGTGTAATTAGATTAAACTTCTTGTAATATTTTTTTATTTTTTGTAATTTAGTGTTTGTTTTTTTGTAATATAGTTTAGTTTATTTAATTGTATTTTAATTTAGATCATTGTAGTTAATTAATTTAATTAATTTATTGATAGTGTAGTGTTAGGTGTATTTGTAACTTAGGTTAGGATTTATTTTACAGGTGGTTTTGTAGTTATTTAAACTAGGTAGCTATTAAATAGTTATTAACTATTTAATAGCTATTGTACCAAGTTAAAATAAATGCAAAGTTGCCTGTAAAATAAATATAATCCCTAAAATAGCTACAATGTAATTATTAATTATATTGTAGCTATCTTAGGGATTATTTTATAGGTAAGTATTTAGTTTTAAATAGGATTAATTTATTTAATTAAGGAATATTTATTTAGATTAATTTAAATAATATTTAAGTTAGGGGGGTGTTAGGGTTAGACTTAGGTTTTGGAGTTAATTCATTTAATATATTGGCGGCGGTATAGGGGGGTAGATTAGGGGTTAATCAATGTACTGTAGGTGGCGGCAGTGTAGGGGGGGCAGGATAGGGGTTAGGGGTTCATATATTTATTATAGTTGCTGATGGGGACCAGGAGTGGCGGTTTAGGGGTTAATATATTTATTATAGTTGCGGAGGGGTCCGGGAGTGGCGGTTTAGGGGTTAATATATTTATTATAGTTGCGGAGGGGTCCGGGAGCGGCGGTTTAGGGGGTAATATATTTATTATAGTTGCGGAGGGGTCCGGGAGCGGTGGTTTAGGGGGTAATAAGTTTATTTTGGTGCGGGGGGATCCGGGAGCAGCAGTTTAGGGGGTATAACTGTATAGTATAGTGTGGGTGCTTAGTGACAGGCTAGCAAGAAAGCTGTGATGAAGCCGATGAGCAGTGAGATTGATGACTGTCAGTTAACAACAGTCCGCTGCTCATCGCTCCGTACTTGCTGCGTGGCTTCTTGACAGCTTTTTTGATAACTTTGGCTAATGTGTTCAGGTCCGTGGCGGCGATGTTAGGCGAGCTTAGGCGAGCGTATTGGGCCGGCGAATGCAAGTAAATACGGAGCTTCATAACTAGAGGCCTATATATCAGCCCCAGGTGTTTTCCAGTTGCCTTCACTCTCTTGTGTGAAAGTTTGTATCCCAGAGAGCTTCAATATTTTCTATGGAAGGCATCTCTCATCTCTCTGGGGCCTGATATTCAAAAGCTTGCCACTCAGGTATGATGATCTAAGATGTCTGGTCAGTATGGAGAGGTCCCTAAAATAATGTTAGATGTGAAGAAGAGACTCCTACATTACAATATAAGGTCTAAAAGTTATCCCAAAGATTTTGCATGACTTCTCTCTATGCCGGCAAGCCTTTGCACATCAGGCCCTGGGACCTCCAGGTTCTGTATTTTTTCTTAGAAAATTCAATGAGTTCAGCCCCTGTGAAGTCTGCATGATAATTTCTAGAGAATTTTTTTTATTTTTAAATATTTTTATTGAGGATAAGTAATAAATATTTAACAATCAAACGGAGATTTAGAGTTTTGTCGGTAACGACCCGCGTAGCTAACGCCGGCTTTTTTCTGGCCGCACCTTTAAAATAACTCTGGTATTGAGAGTCCATATAATGTCAGCGTTAGGCTCCAAAAAGGGAGCATAGAGCATAATTTAACGCTACTGCAACTCTCGATACCAGAGATGCTTACGGATGCGGCCAGCCTCAAAAACGTGCTCGTGCACGATTCCCCCATAGAAAACAATGGGGCTGTTTGAGCTGAAAAAAAACCTAACACCTGCAAAAAAGCCGCGTTCAGCTCCTAACGCAGCCCCATTGTTTTCTATGGGGAAACACTTCCTACGTCTGCACCTAACACCCTAACATGTACCCCGAGTCTAAACACCCCTAGCCTTACACTTATTAACCCCTAATCTGCCACCCCCGCTATCGCTGACCCCTGCATATTATTTTTAACCCCTAATCTGCCGCTCCGTACACCGCCGCGACCTACATTATAGCTATGAACCCCTAATCTGCTGTCCCTAACACCGCCGACCCCTATATTAAATTTATTAACCCCTAATCTGCCCCCCACAACGTCGCCGCTACCTACCTACACTTATTAACCCCTAATCTGCCGAGCGGACCGCACCGCTATTATAATAAAGTTATTAACCCCTAATCCACCTCACTAACCCTATAATAAATAGTATTACCCCTAATCTAACCCAAACCCCCCTTAAATAAAGGTTTATTTAAGGGGGGTTTGGGTTAGATTAGGGGTATGTGGGTGGTAGGTTGTAATGTTGGGGGGGGGTATTGTATGTTTTTTTTACAGGCAAAAGAGCTGAACTTCTTGGGGCATGCCCCGTAAAGGGCCCTGTGTAGGGCTGGTAAGGTAAAAGAGCTTTGAACTTTAGTAATTTAGAATAGGGTAGGGCATTTTTTATTTTGGGGGTCTTTGTTATTTTATTAGGGGGCTTAGAGTAGGTGTAATTAGTTTAAAATTGTTGTAATATTTTTCTTATGTTTGTAAATATTTTTTTATTTTTTGTAACTTAGTTCTTTTTTATTTTTTTGTACTTTAGTTAGTTTATTTCATTGTAGTTATTTGTAGATATTGTATTTAATTAATGTAATGATAGTGCAGTGTTAGGTTTAATTGTAACTTAGGTTAGGATTTATTTTGCAGGTAATTTTGTTATTATTTTAACTAGGTAACTATTAAATAGTTAATAACTATTTAATAGCTATTGTACCTGGTTAAAATAATTACAAAGTTGCCTGTAAAATAAATATTAATCCTAAAATAGCTACAATGTAATTATAATTTATATTGTAGCTATATTAGGGTTTATTTTACAGGTAAGTATTTAGCTTTAAATAGGAATAATTTATTTAATAATAGTTAATTTATTTCGTTAGATTTAAATTATATTTAACTTATGGGGGTGTTAGGGTTAGGGTTAGACTTAGCTTTAGGGGTTAAAAAATTTATTAGAATAGCGGTGAGCTCCGGTCGGCAGATTAGGGGTTAATGTTTGAAGTTAGGTGTCGGCGATGTTAGGGAGGGTAGATTAGGGGTTAATAAATATAATATAGGGGTCGGCGGTGTTAGGGGCAGCAGATTAGGGGTACATAAGGATAACTTAAGTAGCGTCGCTTTGCGGTCGGCAGATTAGGGGTTAATTATTGTAGGTAGCTGGCGGCGACGTTGTGGGGGGCAGGTTAGGGGTTAATAAATATAATATAGGGGTCGGCGGTGTTAGGGGCAGCAGATTAGGGGTACATAAATATAACGTAGGTGGCAGTTGGCAGATTAAGGGTTAAAAAAATGTAATCGAGTGGCGGCGATGTGGGGGGACCTCAGTTTAGGGGTACATAGGTAGTTTATGGGTGTTAGTGTACTTTAGGGCACAGTAGTTAAGAGCTTTATGAACCGGCGTTAGCCCAAAAAGCTCTTAACTACTGTTTTTTTTCTGCGGCTGGAGTTTTTTCGTTAGATTTCTAACGCTCACTTCAGACACGACTCTAAATACCGGAGTTAGAAAGATCCCATTGAAAAGATAGGATACGCAATTTACGTAAGGGGATCTGCGGTATGGAAAATTCGCGGCTGAAAAGTGAGCGTTAGACCCTTTTTTGAATGACTCCAAATACCGGCGGTAGCCTAAAACCAGCGTTAGGAGCCTCTAACGCTGGTTTTCATGGCTACCGCCAAACTCCAAATCTAGGCCATAGGTTGCAAATTACAGTCAACAAAGTATACATACATTGCATTTTAAGAAAACAAGATGCACCTGCGAGGAATCAACTTTTCTCCTCATTTTCTCCCCTTGTCTTAACTTATTAGATCGCTCTTGGATCTTGGGTGTGTCAGCCTTGCTTTGTAGGGGATTTAAAAATAAACAACCAAAACAATAAAAGAAAATGCATCGCTAAGAGTATACTGCTATAAAGACATTCTTGTCTCTAATTAATAAAATAAAATGAAAGATGCATTGACCCTAAATTGGGAACTCCTGAGGAACAGAAAACATAAACACAACTGATATTAAGATCATAATCTGGGTATTAGGTATCAAGAGAAGGAAATATCCATATATACCTCTATTGTCTTTATAATGGTAATTTGTATCAGTGGAACTCTAAGGCAGTACTTTACATTACATAACTCCTCTGTCTAAGTGCACCATAGGACTGCGTGCTAGGTGATAGTCTCTATATGCTCTATAACAGTAGATTTTAGGGTAGAGAGGTAGGTAAATATTCTGTTACCTGTGTACAGTACTACATGCCAAATCCAAGCGTCCCTGCTTAAATTATATATAGTAGGATGTATTCCCGGGGCCCCCCCCTAAACCCCCAGAAAACATTTGGGTGTGATTAAGGACATTACAAAAACAGCGATATTGGAAGCAAACAGATGCACTGTACACTATTCCCCTTATAAGCATAGTAAGTACAAGACACAGAGCTCAACGAAAGCTGTATAACCCTAAATTGGGAGCTCCATTGTCTCTGTAATGGTAGTCTGTATCAGCATAATTCCAAAGCAGCACATTACATTGCAATGCATCACTATCTAAGTGCTCCCTAGGACTGTGTGTTAGATGGCATTCTCTATGTATTATGTTTCAGTAGATTTTCTTAAATATATGGGGTAGAGTGAAAATTAAATATTCTATTATGTGTGGGCAATGCGACATGCTGAATCCAAACAACCCTGTTATTATATATAGAGAACGTACAAATATGGTTAAAAACATTACAGAAACAATGATATTGGAAACAAACATATACACAGCACAATGTTCCCGTTATAAACATAGTAAGCATAAAGCACATAACTCAGCTCTAAACACCCCTATTAGGCAAAACATTGAGATTGGAGCTTTCTTAGTCATAATCTTTTGTGGTCTGCTCTAATCTCCTCCCCCGGCTCCGGCCGTAAAGCCGCAGGGAGCAGGCCAGGCAGGCAATGACACCATGCTGCAGCTGTATCACTCTAGCTTAACAGTACATGTAACTAAGTTTTATGACGTTCCAGTCTTAAAACCATGCTGAGACAAAATAAAACTTATAACTAAAATCATAACAATAATATGTAGCCTCTATTTAACCAAATCAGGAACAGTTGGATCTCTCCCACAGCTCACAATGTCCTATGAGCGCCTTATGGAAGATTAAGTACCAGTTCTAAGTTCCAGCACACAGTTCCCGGGAGAAAAGGTCATCTCATCCTCCCTATCTTGAGCGCCCAAGCCATAAGCGTAGCAACTGTCAAAGTAGGATATTTTAGGGTGAACGCCTGCTTTCAATTTGCCGAGTTGGGGCATTTCAGCGGCGCCCCTCTGATTAGACTGGAGCCCTGAATTCTTAGATTTAGAAGGGTACACCGGAATAGAGATCTTCTTGAGACATGCAGCTACCCGGGAGCCTGCCTCGGACCCCCGCAGCCGCACAGCCTTTGTCGGGATCCCCTTCATCGCCAGATGTTTTAGGGCTAGAGCGCCTGCTCTTTGTTCTGCTGCAGGTACGCTGTTAATTACTGCATATGCGGTTAGCTTTTTAGATGAGTTTTCAGCATCTCCGACACTCTCCGAGCTATCCTCCCTGATAAACTCCCGACATGCGGCCTGTCAATTGTGATGAGATGAGCGTAGGTTGTTGTGTGCGTATAGGTGAAGGTAAAGGCCCGTCAGAATCATATACCTCCTGGGTAGGATTTAAATTAATGGTAATAGTGAGTTGATTTAGCTGGGGCTGCGTATGGAAAGCCTGCATTAAAAAGTCCCATGGGGCCCCAGTAAGCAGGGTCTGAAAGCAGCGTTTTAATCTCTCCATTCTTTGGTCAAAGCGTGTTTGCAGGTCGGTTTCATGGATGACGGCCATTTTACCCTGTAAGGATTTTAGAGAAGCAAAGTTATATTCTTTTCGTCCAGCGCACTTTTGCTGGTATAGCTCTTTAGAAAGTTGTGTCAGGCAAACTAGATCTATGGAGTCCCAATCTAGGTAGAAACCCTCGATACTTCGAGGGGGGTGGCGTTGCCTATATATGAGCCGCCGCTCTAGGCCTCTTACGTCCGATACCGGGCTCAAACTTCATAAGTTGCTGCACAAATTCCACCAAAATTCAATTGCTTGGCATGCAGATTTGATCAAATACTTGTATGGTTGTAATTTTGCTGCAAAAAAGTCTTTTCTACCGGCGGGTATCAAATTTTCCGTGAGAGCTCAGGGAAAGTGCGACTGTGTGTAGTCGCAGTTCGGACACGCCCCCCTAAAAAATAATCAAGCTCTCTTGGAAACTGAAGCTGACAGTTTTTCAGTTTTATTTTAAATAAAAGACATGCAAAATGCAATTGTAATTGTAAATAATACACATGAATATACCTAGCATCATTCTAATTTGTTAAAGTTAAACAGAAACCGTGAAAACATTTGTAAAATCACAATCCTATATACACTGCTGTATACAAAATGAAAAAATAGAAAGTGCAAAGTTCTAAAGTGATACAGTTTAATCTGAAGTGTAATGTAGAATGCAAAGCAAAGAGTGTAAATGCAGAAGTCCTGTCTTTTTAATTTGTTAAAACATAAAAAAATATATCAAACATTCAATCAAACATTCAATTTTAAAATAAAAATATTTGGAAATAAAATGCAGAGAAAAATTGCTTCTGCCATTCTGTTTCAAAGAAACAAATCAATATAATTAAACAATACTATAGCAAGCTGTATGCTTGTGCTAATATAGACCTAGATTACAAGTTTTGCGGTATGGTGGGGTACAGCTTTACCGCTGAAAAATTGACAATTGCGCGTGGAATATGCAGGTCTCCCATATTACAAGTCGCGGTGGTACGGCTATACCGCAAGCATTTTAGCCTTTACGCAACTCTTTATTACGCACTGAAAAAATGGCTTTCGAGTCTGGGATTTTCATAGCGCCTGTATTACAGGTTGTGCGGTCCGGCTAAAATGCTTTATAGTGCGTTATAGTCTATACTGCCAGGATCCATTCCACTATCTGAGACCAGTAGTTATGGATTTTGCAAAACCAAAATGTTTCACAAAACTCATAACTAAAATGTTACAAAGTACACTAACACCTAAAATAATTACAAAGTCCCCCCTAAAAGTAAACTCCCCCTCCCAACCAACCCCCAAAATAAAAAAACCTAAGTGTAAAAATAACCTAAGCCTGATTTCAACAGCCAATAGGATTTAAGCAGCTCTCATCCTATTGGCTGACTTTAATTTTTCAGCCAATAGGAATGCAATGTACCCCAATATAAAAGGGGTACCTTGCTATCAATCCTCAGCGTGCGGAGACGATCGTATGAAGAGGATCCTTCATGCTGGATGGCTTTGTGGTCGCTGGTCCTGTTCCACAGTCACCTTCGCTACACGCCGCACTCGCCCTGGATGAAGATAGAAGATGCCCCCGCGATGGAGGAGATGTCATCACCTGGATGAAGACTTCTCGCCGCCTGGATGAAGATGGATGTCCGGACTTCAGAAACTGTGAGTAGATTTTCTGGGGTTAGTGTTAATTTTTTTGGGTGGGTTTCTTTTTAGATTAGGACTTTTTTTATTGTTAATGGTGAAAAAGAGCTGAATGCCCTTTTAAGGGCAATGCCATGCCCATACAAATGCCCCTTTAGGGGCAATGGGTAGCTTAGTTTTTTTTTAGACTTATAAACAGATTACGAGTTTTGTGTTAGGAGCTTTGCGGTGCTAACAAGCAGTTTTTTCTCACCGCTCACTTACCTGCAGCGCTGGTATTACAGGTTTTTACAAACCCGGCGTTAAAAGGCAAGAAGTGAACGTAGAGCAAAATTGTGCTCCATACCGCACTCCAATACCAGCGCTGTTTAACCAGTGAGCTGGTCGTACGTGCTTATGCACGATTTCCCCTAGACATCAATGGGGAGATCCGGCTGAGAAAAAGCCAAAAAGCAGCGTAAAGCTCAGTAACGCAGCCCCATTGATTCCTATGGGGAAACTAAAGTTATGTTTACACCTAACACCCTAACATGAACCCTGAGTCTAAACACCCCTAATCTTACACTTATCAACCCCTAATCTGCCGCCCGCGACATTGCAGACACCTGCATTATACTTATTAACCCCTAATCTGCCGCTCCGGACACCGCCGCAATCTACATTATACTTATTAACCCCTAATCTGCTGCCCCCAACATCGCAGCCACCTACATTATATTTATTAACCCCTAATCTGCTGCCCCCAATGTCGCCGCAACCTACCTACTCTTATTAACCCCTAATCTGCTGCCTCCAACGTCACCACCACTATATTAAGTTTATTAACCCCTAAACCTAAGTCTAACCCTAACACCCCCTAACTTAAATATAATTTAAATAAATCTAAATAAAATTACTATCATTAACTACATTATTCCTATTTAAAACCAAATACTTACCTATAAAATAAACCCTAAGCTAGCTACAATATAACTAATAGTTACATTGTAGCTAGCTTAAGGTTTATTTTTATTTTACAGGCAAGTTTGTATTTATTTTAACTAGGTAGAATAGTTATTAAATAGTTATTAACTATTTAATAACTACCTAGCTAAAATAAATACATATTGACCTGTAAAATAAAAACTAACCTAAGTTACACTAACACCTAACACTACACTACAATTAAATAAATTAACTAAATTAAAAACAATTAAATAAATTAAATTAAATTAGCTAAATCACAACCCCCCACTAAATTACAGAAAATAAAAAACAAATTACAGATCTTTAAACTAATTACACCTAATCTAATAGCCCTATCAAAATAAAAAACCCTAGCCTAAACTAAACTATCAATAGTCCTTAAAAGGGCCTTTTGCGGGGCATTGCCCCAAAGTAATCAGCTCTTTTACCTGTAAAGAAAAATACAAACAAACCCCCCAACAGTAAAACCCACCACCCACACAACCAACCCTCCAAATAAAATACTAACTAAAAAACCTAAGCTCCCCATTGCCCTGAAAAGGGCATTTGGATGGGCATTGCCCTTAAAAGGGCATTTAACTCTATTGCAGCCTAAAGCCCTAACCTAAAAAATAAACCCACCCAATACACCCTTAAAAAAACCTAACACTAACCCCCTGAAGATCGACTTACTGTTCTGAAGACCAGACATCCATCCTCAAGGAAGTTTTCACCAAACCGGGCCGAAGTCCTCAACAAAGTCGGGAGAAGTCTTCATCCAAGGCGGGCGAAGTGGTCCTCCAGACGGGCATAAGTCTTCATCCAGACGGCATCTTCTATCTTCATCCATCCGACGCGGAGCTGGTCCATCTTCAAGACATCCGACGAAGAGCATCTTCTTCATCCGGAGTCTTCTTACTGAATGAAGGTTCCTTTAAATGACTTCATCCAAGATGGCATCCCTTAGATTCCAATTGGCTGATCAGCCAATCGGAATTAAGGTAGAAAAAATCATATTGGCTGATGCAATCAGCCAATAGGATTGAAGTTCAATCCTGTTGGCTGATCCAATCAGCCAATAGGATTGAGCTTGCATTCTATTGACTGATTGGAACTATTTAATAACTATTCTACCTAGTTAAAATAAATACAAACTTGCCTGTAAAATAAAAATAAACCCTAAGCTAGCTACAATGTAAATATTAGTTATATTGTAGCTAGCTTAGGGTTTATTTTATAGGTAAGTATTTAGTTTTAAATAGGAAAAATTTAGTTAATTATAGTAATTTTCTTTAGATTTATTTAAATTATATTTAAGTTAGGGGGTGTTAGGGTTAGGTTTAGACTTAAATTTAGGGGTTAATACATTTAATATAGTGGCAGCAACATTGGGGACGGCAGATTAGGGGTTAATAAATGTAGGTAGGTGTCAGCAATGTTAGGGGCGGCAGATTAGGGGTTAATAAATATAATGTAGGTTGTGGTGATGTTAGGGGCGGCAGATTAGGGGTTAATAAGTATAATGTAGGTTGCGGCGATGTTAGGGGCGGAAGATTAAGGGTTAATAAGTATAATGTAGGTGGTGGAGATGTTAGGGGTGGCAGATTAGGGGTTAATAATATTTAACTAGTGTTTTTGCGAGGCAGGAGTGTGGCGGTTTAGGGGTTAATATGTTTATTCTAGTGGCGGCGATGTCCAGAGCGGCAGATTAGGGGTTAAAATGTTTATTTTAGTGTTTGCGATGCTGGAGGGCCTCGGTTTAGGGGTTAATAGGGATTTTATGGGTGTTAGTGTACTTTTTAGCACTTTAGTTATGAGTTTAATGCTACGGCATTGTAGTGTAAAACTCATAACTACTGACTTTAGAATGCGTTACGGATCTTGGAGGTAGAGGGTGTGTCGCTCACTTTTTGGCCTCCCAGGACAGACTCGTAATACCGGCGCTATGGAAGTCCCATAGAAAAAAGGGTTTACGAAGTTTACGTAAGTCGTTTTGCGGTAAGGCCAAAGTAGTGTGCGGTGCCCCTAAACCTGCAAGACTCGTAATAGCAGGTAAAAGAGCTGTTTAACTTAGGACAATCTAATAGATAAAGAGAAACTCTTATTATTATGCCAGCCGTTCAAACTTTTAACTGTTTCCAAAAAATTCAAAGTATGTGCACCAAATGTGTTGCCAATATGTGTAAAACAGAATGATGAGAAATGTCTATTGGTCGCGAGCTGCCCCAGGTAATTGCTCTGAACAGGCAAATAATACTTTGTCTAATAAACAATTGCAATGCTTGTAACAAGTAACCGGCACTCTTAGGCAAACCAAATAAAACGTTACGTTAACCTTCACTCACCCGTGTTATGCGGATTGGGGGTACTTATGGCAGACCTCAGCCGCTTCACATCCGCCACACTCCGTGCAGGTAAGGCTCCAATCAGGAACAAGGCAAATTCTCCGGAAGGCGCCGGGACGAAGCGGTGTACCTCTACCGCCTCAACTTATCCCAGCCGCAGTACTTCCTTGTATTGTGTAAGTTGCTCCTCCCCCCCTGCTCCGCTCCGTAACACGGTGAGACTAAGTGTTGAAAACAGCGGTCACCAGGACCGTAAGAATATGGCTAAACACAGATGGTCATCATACTTGCTCCAAACTTATAATCAATGTCCCATACTCAGCCAATGCCACCGGTGTACTGGAAAGTGAAAAGATCAAAGAAAGGAAGTCCCAGTAGCATAAAATAAATCCTTTATTCTTGGTTCAAATAAAATCAAACATGGAGATTCACAGCAAAGACGATGTGGAAGGTGCTGAGGGCGCAGCACTAGCTGGCTTACATGTTTCGGAAATGATCCGTAGTCATAGCCTGTAGTGCTGAGCCCCACACCTGTTTAAAAACACTTCAAACAAATGTGATAGGTTAAAAAATACAACAACGCCCTCAAACTAGACCTGTGCACACCTGAATAGTAACTAAATGCCTATACTGCTCACACTAATTAGCATACTGAAAGGATATAATGTCGATAGTAGAAAACTGGCAGTGGTATATACATGAATGGACAAAAAACTTTAAGCGAAATACTGCAAAGTGATTAGATCAGGGACTGTATATGTGTGCCTAGATCTTACCTATAAACATGTCATGTATAAAATGCAGAAAATTAATGGATATGTTCCACTGAACTAGATGAAAGCTAAACACCTAGCCTGCAATAATGAACACAGATAAAAATGTATATATCTAATCAAATTATAAAGTGGATAGAAATGTATATATCTAATAAATGATAAGGTAGATAGTTTGTACTAGTAATGCTAAGTGTATATCTAATCAAATAGTAAGGTAAATAGTGTATACCGGGAGTGCCATGCTGACACCTATGCTGCATAATGACTTAAAATATACTATGAATAATAACTAAAGAAATGTCCAAACGGATAAGCCCAAAAAGTATAATAATGGGAAAATCTAATTACAAATAGTTCATTAAGATATGAGATTAAGGCTATTCAATGTGGATGTAAATGCCTATAAAGTACAAATTCATATTTGAGAGAATCCTAGAAATGGACAAGACTTAGATATATTAGTCATTCAGGGAACAAGATACCATAGGAAAAATTGGACAGTGTAAGTGGGCAGTGGATAATAGTCTAAGCTGACACCTACATGTTACTGGGTAAGATAAGAATAGTTTGAAAGATGGCAAAAATATTAATCTATGCCAGAACTTACATGCTGGAGAGTAAACTGCCAAAGGCTTATTCTATTATACCCTATAATTTAACTACCTAGGTGTAGAGACATAAACAGTATCTAATAGATATATAGATGAGTAAGATACATAATCATTAGGGTCCACTGAACCAACCCACTATACTATCAGGCTACAATCTTACAGTAATTAAACACTATCACTCTCTCATTATATATTGGAGACAATCACTTAGGAGAATGTATTCAAAAATAAATAAATAAATATATATGTGTAGCTAGTGTTGCGTGTAAAGTCTGATGCCAAGGCCTACCGCCACGTTATTGATGGTAATGTTGCACTAGACAGTTGGAATACTGGAATGCCAATATATAAGGTATGGCAATAGTATAATAATAGTAAAGATAACACAATGTGGAAAATATATATATAAATAATAATATATATATATATATATATAAATCCAGTGGTGAAGGAATGATAATTCAGATGTAGTAAGGACTATGCACCTAGTAAGTGTAAGTGTAGAGGGCAACATAATCTATGTTCATAAGAATTACTCCCAGAGATTTAATATCATTAGGGTCCACTTGGTTCAGTGGACCCTAATGATTATGTATCTTACTCATCTATATATCTATTAGATACTGTTTATGTCTCTACACCTAGGTAGTTAAATTATAGGGTATAATAGAATAAGCCTTTGGCAGTTTACTCTCCAGCATGTAAGTTCTGGCATAGATTAATATTTTTGCCATCTTTCAAACTATTCTTATCTTACCCAGTAACATGTAGGTGTCAGCTTAGACTATTATCCACTGCCCACTTACACTGTCCAATTTTTCCTATGGTATCTTGTTCCCTGAATGACTAATATATCTAAGTCTTGTCCATTTCTAGGATTCTCTCAAATATGAATTTGTACTTTATAGGCATTTACATCCACATTGAATAGCCTTAATCTCATATCTTAATGAACTATTTGTAATTAGATTTTCCCATTATTATACTTTTTGGGCTTATCCGTTTGGACATTTCTTTAGTTATTATTCATAGTATATTTTAAGTCATTATGCAGCATAGGTGTCAGCATGGCACTCCCGGTATACACTATTTACCTTACTATTTGATTAGATATACACTTAGCATTACTAGTACAAACTATCTACCTTATCATTTATTAGATATATACATTTCTATCCACTTTATAATTTGATTAGATATATACATTTTTATCTGTGTTCATTATTGCAGGCTAGGTGTTTAGCTTTCATCTAGTTCAGTGGAACATATCCATTAATTTTCTGCATTTTATACATGACATGTTTATAGGTAAGATCTAGGCACACATATACAGTCCCTGATCTAATCACTTTGCAGTATTTCGCTTAAAGTTTTTTGTCCATTCATGTATATACCACTGCCAGTTTTCTACTATCGACATTATATCCTTTCAGTATGCTAATTAGTGTGAGCAGTATAGGCATTTAGTTACTATTCAGGTGTGCACAGGTCTAGTTTGAGGGCGTTGTTGTATTTTTTAACCTATCACATTTGTTTGAAGTGTTTTTAAACAGGTGTGGGGCTCAGCACTACAGGCTATGACTACGGATCATTTCCGAAACATGTAAGCCAGCTAGTGCTGCGCCCTCAGCACCTTCCACATCGTCTTTGCTGTGAATCTCCATGTTTGATTTTATTTGAACCAAGAATAAAGGATTTATTTTATGCTACTGGGACTTCCTTTCTTTGATCTTTTAACTTAGGACAATGCCCTACAAAAAACTCTTTTAAGGGCTATTGGTAGTTTATTGATAGGTTAGAGGGTGTTTTTATTTTGGGGTGGCTTTTTTGTTTTTATAGGGCTATTAAATTAGGTTTAATTTTTATTTTTTTGGAAAATTTTGTTTATTTTTTGTAATCTTAGATTTTTTTATTTTTCTTAGTGTTAGGTTTTTTTAATCTTGTAATTTTGTTTTTTTAATCTTTATCTTATTTTATTAAAATAGTTATGTTAGGTTTATTTATAGTTTAATTGTAGTTTTTTTTTTTATTTCACAGGTAAGTTTTTATTTATTTTAAGATAGTTATATTGTAATTTTAATTTAAAGTATAGGGGATAGTTAGGTTTAGGGGTTAATATTTTAATTTAGTGATCTGCAATGTGGGGGGCCGGTGGTTTAGCAGTTAATAGGTTTAGTTTAGTCTTTGCGATGTGGGGGGCCTACAGTTTAGGGGTTAAAAGGTTTATTATAGTCTTTGCGATGCATGGGTCGGTGGTTTAGGGGTTAATACTTTATTTTAGTGTTGGTGATGTGGGGGGCCGGCGGTTTAGGGGTTAACAACTTTATTATAGTAGTAGTAATGTGGGGGGTGGCTGTTTGGGGTTAACAGATTTATTTAGTGTCGCGATGTGGGGGGGGCAGTGGTTTAGGGGTTAATAGGTTTATTTAGTGTTGGTGATGTGGGGGGGGGCAGTGGTTTAGGGGTTAATAGGCTTATTTAGTGACGTGGTTAGTTTTTTTCTAAAACTTTCTCTCCATTGATGTCTATGGGCGAAAACGTGCACGAGCATGTCAAGTCAGTCCTTGGGTTTTGTGCGGTATGGAGCTTAACGCACCATATCGCACAACAAAAGAAGTTTTTTGTGTAACTTGTAATGGCTGCGCTATGGAGAGTGCGATACCACTAATTTTGTTGCGTTATTTATGCACCCAGTTTAGTGCATAACTTGTAATCTTGCCAATAATGAGTTCAGTAGAATTAAAAGAAACTGTTATGAGCTATTAACAATGTATACAAAATACAATGCAGACATTAAAATTAAAAATTGTTAAACAAAAAAAACCCATATATAGCAAACAATTAATGAAACAAATGTATCCCAAGCAAAATTCCCGTTTCAATGGGAAGATGCAACTAATAAATTTAGACTCACTTTATAAGAAAGAAAAAGTTATTATCAGACCACTATCCTTAAAATATTATATTATAAGAAAAATGGGGTTGTAGTAACACGTTGTCCAAGGTGAGCAATCTGACCTGAAAATACCCAGGAAAATCCTGTCTAAAAATGTAATGCATTTCTCATCAGTTATATTTTGTGTTTGTGTTAGAGACTCTTTTATACCTTACACAATTAACAATTTCAGAGACATTCAAAATGGTGGTCAGTTAAGTTAAAATTAAAACAGCATAGAAAGTACAAAAAAATAATATATATTAGTTTTGTTTAAAACAATCAACATTAAGGGAAAAAATGCATGAACCAAACACAATTTCCAGTGGCCCCAACTTAATTTTGCAAAAAGAATGCTTATTCCTTGATAGTTCCACATGTAAGAACTGTAAAGTATAGGAATTCAGATATTTAAACTCACTATGCCAAAATTGCAAAAACAGCTTCATTAATAAGAATAGTCATGAAAGCAGGGCTTGGGGAGGAACTATGGCTACATATTGCAAAAAATAAATACATAAAAAATAATCATTGCACACAATTACAGTTCTGCTACATATGCAAAATATAATATCAGTATAAAACGTTCATTGTTGGGGTTATTCCCAGCATTCTGTGAAAAACAAAATAGGCATGTATCTTTTGTTGGTAGCTGTTTTTTAGATAAAATGATCTAAAAGCAGATTTAGCAGTTTACAAAGATACTTTTATTTATAATACATATTTTTAAACTTTAAGCAAATGCTACTTTTTATTATAATTAAACTTTCTAATTAATTAATATATGAAATATGTATTGCTGCCCTAGGTATAGGTCTAGTTTGAATATTGTAGATGTGCTTCCATATATTTTTATATGTAAATACATATTAATATTTTTATTAGAACATACGTGCAACTATTTAGATACAACCAACAATAAATATTACATTTTACAATTTTTGTCTGCATTAAAACACTTGCATTATTTGCAAGTTTTATCAATACAAAGGGAACTTGGCCTAAAAAAGATAGTTGATCTGGGTGTAATTTTTTTTCAATGTATTGACAACCTCCGACAGTGTATTAATAGTTTGTGCTTTCATTGGAAACCTGAGGTAAATCAATGTTTAACGGCTTCTAATACTTTCTATGAGATGCTAAAATATATTCGGCAGCCAGACATGCCATGGGAAGTAGTCGATACATGAAATTGCTTCCAATAGCATATTTAACGGTTTGCAATCTCACGCAAACCTAATTACGTATCAATGGAAACAAGCCCATAGTTGGTCTAATACATTGTGTTTGCCATAGTCCACCATTTCTGTTAATTTTTCTGTCATGCATTAATGTTTATTAAGTTGGCATGAAGTGTTTAACTTCCTCTTGGAGGTTTCAGCAAAATTGTCTTTAATGTCAAAAATATAGTACTGAGCAAGTCTAGCAATCCCTGACATCTAATGGATCTTTTTGACTTTCATTCAAATGGAATGGCTCTCTGTCTAAAAAAGTTACTATAAACAGGAAACAGTTAGACTGTATAATATTATCGTAATCGTAACAATTATTTTCTATTTATTTGTCAAATGCTGCCATATTCCCTATCGCTTGATCCATAATTATGCTATTAAATGACAGTGATCTATGATTTAAAGAAATACAAATACATATAACAGACTACACACAATCAATATGGGATGATATGTGCCATGCTTTAAAGAGCTTACCTAAAACAAATGTAAAAGAGAGTGTATAAAAAAAAGTGTAATTCAGTTAAATAATGATCATTTCAAGCGTGTTTTTTGCTTATAAAAGACTATTTCTAAGTGTCATTAATCTAATATTATGGGCTCCATGTATCATATGATGGGCAGACAAGGTTGACTTTCAGGAACCTTGTCCATCTGGCATTGCAGCAAGCA
The DNA here is from genome assembly GCF_027579735.1 of Bombina bombina. Classification (NCBI taxonomy): domain Eukaryota; kingdom Metazoa; phylum Chordata; class Amphibia; order Anura; family Bombinatoridae; genus Bombina; species Bombina bombina. The sequence continues at coordinate 291,949,068 of NC_069500.1, read as the reverse complement.
TGCATTTATCATTGCACAAGCCGCTGCATGGCCAATCGCCCTCGAGCAGAGGCTGTCAGTCATCCTGACCAGATTGGATAGGGATGATTTAAATCCGCCACACATCAAACCTGAAACTCTGAAACCCTGAAGCTGTATTCACAGCTTAATAAATGGGGCCCTATGTCGTTAAGTTTTATGGTACAACTATACTACATACTTTTGTTAAAATATTGTTTAACTGTTTGCTTTCTGTAGTAGCTCAGTCTGAATTACTGTACATTTAATTCATATCTAAACAATACTAGATATTCTTGTATCAATAATACATGCTTGATAATTATTAATTTAAGAAACGCAACCTTTTATCTAACTAAACAGTAAATATTAACCATGTCAATATTTACAATAAGAAATATGTTATTGACTACAAGTATTCTCTTTTAAAATGATTTATAAATGGTAGTTTTTCCCTCAGGAGTGAATAAAATCTGTAAGCATAGCAGGAGATCGCAAAACATGACTTTCAAAAGATAAGCTTAGTGTTTTCATGATTGGATGCTCTCTATAGCTTTACCTTTACTTTATTCGCATTTCATTATTGTAAACCACATGGACAGTGATTTATTAACTGTATTCTACAAATGAATGTGTTCCTGATTTCCTTGATATTCTTCCATAAGTAGAGTAAGAACTAAACATGTAATTGATTTCTCCTCTAACAAAAGTGCACTAGTTCTGACATTATAGGTTTTAGAAGGAAGACTATTGTATTTTATAATTTGCTAAACAATAAACTATTAATATTGCTATGCTATGAAACTTGAAAATATACAAGATTGTAAATTAAATATAAGGGGCTCAATCCCAGCCAATCAGAAAAGCTATACCAATTGCTAATCATATTTTCAAATTTGAAGCCAATCTTCCAATAGGAAACCAAATGTCACAAGTTTTCAGTATGCTGTCAATAAAAATAATACTAATAATAATAATAATAATAATAATAATAAAAAATACTAATAATTTGGATTATGAGAGTAGAAAAGTATTTATAAGGTTTTAGTTGTATCTAATTCACTATCCTTGACCACTGGAAACCCCATTTCAACCAGTTTGTAATAAAGATGTGCAGCCAAGAATATTTTGTTTCTCACAAAATTTGCATTCCAAAAATTCAGGGAAATTTGTTTCCCCGAATATTCGGTTGTTGCACTATTCCATATTCGTTTTGTTTAAAACAAAACAAAAACTGAATTTTAGTTAAACATTTACATTAGTTTTTATTAAAACAAAGGTAAATGTTTCAAAGCTACAGGCGAAAAGTTCACCTGTATCTATAATACTATAATGTGCTTTAGAGTGCATGGAGAGCATGCTAAGGTACGTATTAACCCCTTAAAAAAAATAAAGTAAATAAACGAATACTGCTAATTCGTCAGTATTTTTTCAGTTGTCTTTAATTTTCTTTGTGTATTCATTCAGATATTCGTTTTGTTAATACAAAAAATGAAAATCCAATTTTTGTCACAAATGTGCATTCGTACGAAAATGAATGCAGTTTCTAATAGAATATCTTGACTATTTGCTTTAGAGCAATAGAGGGACGATTGTGTTTTAAGGAATTTGTGTAGGTATAGGGGCGTGGTACACTTAAGGGATGTGATTCAATTTTTTCGGATTTTTAAGTAATACTAGATATTTTCCAATTAATGCTTTATGATATGGATATTAATAGGTCCATATAACCAATTTTTGCAGGTGTAAAGAAAAAATTAATAAAAATATAATTGTGTGTGGAAAAGGTATTTAAACCTTATACAAGTGATGCCTTTTGTGATATTGATTTTTTCTTTTCAATGTGTAAGTGAAATAAATAATAATATTAACAGTACGTGTATAATTTTATTTTATGGTTTACAGCAGCATATAGCCTTATAAAGAAACTCGGTGATTTAAAGGAGTAGTGTTTCTAGTCCATTAGAGTGTGCTAATTTGTGTAAATCTTCTATATTTTAAAGATTTTTTTGTGACAACAAGTTTGGTGATGATAGTGCTAATGTCCTATAAAAAGAAAACTTTTTGTGTAAGTGTGAGAATATTTAGGTGACTAATTTGTTGATAGGATTATGTCAAAAAACAGTAGACAATAATAAATGACTTTAACTGGTAAACTTAAATCAACATGAAATTTATTTAAAAAATTATTATTAAAAATTCTTATATTTGGTAATTACCACTAGATGTCAAAATTTTTGGGACGTCTCCCAGATGCAATATGAATATTCAAATGACCATATAAAAAAGCTTAATATATGTCAAGATTGCTATATAAAAAAATGTTAAACACAAAATCAAAATTAAAAAAGGGTCCGTTTTTTTAAAAAGACTCGAAATAGGGTTCCAAATGTCTATTTGTATTATTTGATGAATTTAAACCAGGTTGTTATATCATTTACTTCTTATACTTTACTTAATACCGCTCTTAGTGCTATGCACGCGGCAAGAAAAACAAAGGAGTAACTATGTATGTCCAAAAGCAAGGCTAAACTTTTCGCTGTTACATACACTCTTGCTTGTAGCTTTTTCAGTGTATAATCCAAGACAGTTAAGCTTTCATATACCGCTGTTAGTGCTATGCATGCGGTAATTTCAGCGCCTTATTATATCCTCCAAAAAGGCTAGGGTTACTTTACATTCGCCTTTCCAATGTGGTTATCAACTTTGTTTTACTCACAGTTCTTAGTGCTATGGCAGACCGCACTGTTCTGGCCGCTTACTGCTTCTCCATGTTGTTCTTTCACTCCGTTGTCCATTATCGGCGTCTGACGTCACACTCCTTCGTGGGAGGTCGTCTTACAGTAGCAGTGGGATCGCTATTATGTATGCTGTTACTTTGTGTTGAGAATTGCAACTGCACTTAGTGCTATGCACGCAGTTGATAGAAAAGGTCCTTTGTAGTTCCCCAATTTGTGGTAGATTAGAGATATAAAAATAATAACCCGGGTTATTTTGGATAATCGATATGTCAAATGAGATATGAATGTGAGTTCATAGATAAAAGAAAAGGTCACACAGCTCGACGCGTTTCGCTCTTACCAGAGCTTTATCAAGATGCTGGTGACTAGTAGCTTCTCTCCTTTTAAATGTCCTGCTTGATCCTTATTGGTTGTCTCTTAATTCTGTGTAAAGGTGGATCATTCAGCCTTTCCATTGTTAATTCATTATTGTACCTGTTATTTCCTTATAAATGAGTGGTTTAACTTTGTTGTTTTACAACTCTTTATGTGCTTATCTGGTAATTTTGGAACCCTATTCGTTATGGATAGACATGAATTTGATATTTCTTATTTTTTCTTCTTAATTTGAAGCCTTCTTTTTTTATATTCAAGAATTATTTCTTTAAGGTGGTATTACAAAGTGTCACTTTGTGATCGTTATCTGTGGCTCTCTTAAAAAGGCTTTACAGGATACCAATTTGTTCTCATTATTTATATAGACAGAACAACTTGCTCAGACTTTTATGTAATGAATATCTAGATGGAATTGAGTTATCTTCTTTTGTTAATTTGATACATAATGATATTCTTAATTCTAATGTGGATCCTTTATAGTCCTATAATCAATATGTCCTTATTGTGAATATTTAACCATGTATTTGTGCCCCAATCTGTAAATAACTTTAAAATTATATACACCCATTTATTTAGCAAGTATACTGAGATATGCATGTGCCACTGTCTGGAATTATGCATAAGTGAGGAATGGTTATTTCTTATTTTATATGTGTGTGTAAATGAAGAAGGGTTATGTCATACTTTATATGGGATATGTATTCTATTTCGAATTTTATAACTCAAAGAGGAATGGAGACAGATCCAGTTCAGAATTTAAGCCTAATGGAGACAGGGTATTATATAAATATATCAACTCAGCTTCTTTTATCAACAACTTTTTCTCCATATTCCCTCCTCTCCAGTGTCTTTGTACTTTTTTTATGCCCCAATATGTCAGGTCTTTGTTATTTCCTTTGTGTACATTCTTGAAATGTTTGTACAGATATGTGTTGTCCATTCCATTTTTTATATTGTTCAGATGCTCCCTAATTCGATCTTTTAACATTCTTTTGGTTTCCCCAAAGTAAAATAAATTGCACGAACATCTTAGGATATATATTACATTTTTTGTTGTGCATCTAATAATCTCTTTAATCTGAAAAATGTCTTCTGAATCATTTATCTTTAAATTGGTAATTTTTTTACTGTGATTACAGGCCTTACAGGTGTAACACGGGAAGAACCCTCTTACACTTTTACCCATTAGATCTTTCTGTATTTTTTGGCCTATCCTTGGTTGTTTAAGATCACTTGGGGCCAGAATAGATTTTAAATTATTCGCTTTTTTGAAGATAAACTTTGGGTTTTCTGAAATTTTGTCTCCTAAGATATCATCCTCCCTTATTATATGCCAGTATTTTTTAATGATTTTTTTAATGATGTTATGGTCTGCGTTATACTCTGCTATAAACGGTATTTCAATTTTTTCTGTATTTTTCGGTAATTTTTCTTTATATGTGAGTAATTCATCCCTCTTTGTATTTTTGGCTTTATTTAGTGCCTTTTTTGTGGTTTCAGATTTATACCCTCTGGCCAGGAATTTGTTTTCTAGCTTTTCTGCCTGTTCTTCAAAGTCAAAAGGTCTTGAGCAGTTCTTTTTTATACGGAGAAATTGACCTAATGGAATATTCTGTTTCCATAAATCTAGGTGGCAGCTTTTTGAATGTACATAATTGTTTGCGTCAGTTTTTTTGAAATGAGTTTTTGTCTCTATTTTATTTTCTATGACCATTATTTCTAAGTCTAGAAAGATTATTGTTTCCTTACTACAGTTTGAGGTAAATTTTAGGCCCCAAGTATTATTTTTCATGTTCTCTAGCATGTTTGTTAACCCTTCTTGTGTCCCTTCCCATATAATTAACAGGTCGTCTATATACCTTCTGTAGAGCACAAGGTTTGCGCCATAGTTATTTTTGCTGAAGAAATCATCTTCCCAAGAACCCATAAATAGGTTCGCATAACTTGGCGCAAACCTTGTGCCCATAGCCGTACCCTCTATCTGGAGGTAAAATTGTTTTTCAAAGGCAAAATAATTATTTTCCAGTATATATCTCATACTTTTTATAATGAAATTTCTATGTTGATCTGTCATGAGTTTATCTGTTTTAAGGAAGGATTCTGCTGCTAGCAGGCCTTTGGAATGGTTAATAGTGGTGTATAATGATGTTACATCTGCCGTAGCCAAGATCATCCTGTCGTTCCATTTTATTGACTCTAGAGTGTTTAGTACTTGTGTTGAGTCTCTGAGGTATGATTTTAAAGTTTTAACATGGGTTTGTAGGAAGTTGTCTACATATTTTGATAAATTGGCAGATGGGGAATCAATTCCGGAAATGATGGGTCTGCCAGGGGGATTAGTCGTATTCTTATGTATTTTTGGCAGAAAGTAAAAAATCGGAATTTTAGGGAATTTTGGTGTTAAAAATTTGAATTCCTTTTTTATTAAGTATTCCTGATTTTTCACCTTCTGCCAACAATTTATTGAGATTTTTCTTAAACTTTTCTGTCGGATCAGATTCCAATTTTTTGAATGTATTGGTGTCTCCCAATAATCTGTGTGCTTCTTTTAAATAGTTATCTGTGTCCATAAGGACAATCCCTCCCCCTTTGTCTGCCATTTTAATCGTTATTTTTTCATTCTTTCTCAAATTTTCCATCACCATTTTTTCTTTAAGACTCATATTATAGTTTTTAATCTTTGGTAGATTATATTTTCTTACTTCTTTACAGGTTAATTTTTCGAATGTTTCTAGCAAATTTCCTTTGGCATGTATGGGGTTATATTTCGATTTGACTTTTAAGTCTGTATGTGTAACCATATCACTATTCATTGTTTTTTGGTTTGTCTGTCTTTCTATGGGATTTTTTAGGAAGAATCTCTTTATGGTCAGGTTTCTTACAATTTTTTTTATATGGATGTGTGTATTGAACTTATTCATTCTAACTGTTGAAGCAAAAGTTAACCCTAGGTTCAAAACCCTTTTCTCCTCCTCCTTTAAAGTGGTACTGCTTAAATTAAAAATTCCACTATGTGTATCTATTACCTCCATCTTTTTGCATCGTTTGGTATATCCTCGTCCTCTCTTTCCTCTTGATTTCTTCTCTTTCTTGGGTTTTGTTCTCTGTCTTGCCTGATTGTATCTCTTGAAGTGCCCTCCCTCAGAGGGCTCTTCTCTAAAAAAGTTACCTCATCATTAGTTAATTTTTCTTTTATAGGAATTGAGTCTCTAGGAGTTTCAGGATAATTATATGTGGAGTCTCTTAATTTTTCAAATCTATTATGTGTTGGTGTAACCCATCTCTCTCCTTGTCTGTTATCATCCCATCTTTGAGTTCTTCTGGGATATTCCCAGTTAGATCTATCATCTCTCTGATGGTATGGTCTAAATGTATTATGTTGGAATTCAGATTGAAAGTGTTCCTTATCCCTATATCTTGGGTACCATGGTCTATTGTCTTGTGTATTTCTATTTTGAAATCTGTTATAATTATAACTCTCATTATGTGTGTTATAGTGTTGGTTGTAATTTCTGCTGTATTCCTGTCTTTTATCTCTATTATAGAATCCGTTTTGTTCATAATTGTCTTTATATGTGTTACGCTTTCTTACATTATATTCATACTGATTGTGTGGATTTGTTTTTTTATGTGTTTGTTCCTCCTTCTGTTCTTTTGTATAGATGTTACTTGGTTTATTTCCTTTATCATCATTTCCGTTTAAATCTTCATTTATGTCCCTCTCCATTTTGCCCCATTTTGTTCTTAAAAGGTCTTTATTGAGATTTGCTAATTTGTCAATAATGATTTTTTGTTTTTCTTTATATTCATTACTTTCTTTCATATCTTTTAGTTTTTCTTTTATCTCTAAAATGTTTGCTTCAATTTCTATCAGTGTTTCTTTCCTGGATCTTTTTAGAATATCTATCAGTGTGTTAGAAGCTTTTTTTAGAGTATCAGTCCATTCATTCTGAAATTTTTCAGCTAATGGGAAAGTGCAATTCTTATTTATTTTTAAACCTTTAGGGATGATGTTTTTTGATGTGTATCGATTAAGGAATATTAATTCCATTTTTTGTTTCAGTTCCTTTATCATATGTGTTTCTAACGTACTCATTAGATCTGAAGTATTTTCCATTATGTTGTGGCTAATTGTTTGGTAATTATCATCTTTCATTTCTGAAAAGATCTGATCTCTATAATCAAAGATATCTTCCATGTTTATAAAAGATTAATATTAGTCCTGCTGCTACTATTACCTGAAGGAGGAATACGATTTTTTAGTTTAGAATGAATAGAGCGCTGGAACTGTAGAATCCCAAACTCCCTATCTATATAAGCTCCTTCTAACTTATATATATGTAAAATGTTCAAAGGAATTTGTGTAGGTATAGGGGCGTGGTACACTTAAGGGATGTGATTCAATTTTTTCGGATTTTTAAGTAATACTAGATATTTTCCAATTAATGCTTTATGATATGGATATTAATAGGTCCATATAACCAATTTTTGCAGGTGTAAAGAAAAAATTAATAAAAATATAATTCGGTGTGGAAAAGGTATTTAAACCTTATACAAGTGATGCCTTTTGTGATATTGATTTTTTCTTTTCAATGTGTAAGTGAAATAAATAATAATATTAACAGTACGTGTATAATTTTATTTTATGGTTTACAGCAGCATATAGCCTTATAAAGAAACTAGGTGATTTAAAGGAGTAGTGTTTCTAGTCCATTGGAGTGTGCTAATTTGTGTAAATCTTCTATATTTTAAAGATTTTTTGTGACAACAAGTTTGGTGATGATAGTGCTAATGTCCTATAAAAAGAAAACTTTTTGTGTAAGTGTGAGAATATTTAGGTGACTAATTTGTTGATAGGATTATGTCAAAAAACAGTAGACAATAATAAATGACTTTAACTGGTAAACTTAAATCAACATGAAATTTATTTAAAAAATTATTATTAAAAATTCTTATATTTGGTAATTACCACTAGATGTCAAAATTTTTGGGACGTCTCCCAGATGCAATATGAATATTCAAATGACCATATAAAAAAGCTTAATATATGTCAAGATTGCTATATAAAAAATTGTTAAACACAAAATCAAAATAAAAAAAAAAACAAAAAAAAACAAAAAAACAATTTTACCTCCAGATAGAGGGTACGGCTATGGGCACAAGGTTTGCGCCAAGTTATGCGAACCTATTTATGGGTTCTTGGGAAGATGATTTCTTCAGCAAAAATAACTATGGCGCAAACCTTGTGCTCTACAGAAGGTATATAGACGACCTGTTAATTATATGGGAAGGGACACAAGAAGGGTTAACAAACATGCTAGAGAACATGAACAATAATACTTGGGGCCTAAAATTTACCTCAAACTGTAGTAAGGAAACAATAATCTTTCTAGACTTAGAAATAATGGTCATAGAAAATAAAATAGAGACAAAAACTCATTTCAAAAAAAACTGACGCAAACAATTATGTACATTCAAAAAGCTGCCACCTAGATCTATGGAAACAGAATATTCCATTAGGTCAATTTCTCCTTATAAAAAAGAACTGCTCAAGACCTTTTGACTTTGAAGAACAGGCAGAAAAGCTAGAAAACAAATTCCTGGCCAGAGGGTATAAATCTGAAACCACAAAAAAGGCACTAAATAAAGCCAAAAATACAAAGAGGGATGAATTACTCACATATAAAGAAAAATTACCGAAAAATACAGAAAAAATTGAAATACCGTTTATAACAGAGTATAACGCAGACCATAACATCATTAAAAAAATCATTAAAAAATACTGGCATATAATAAGGGAGGATGATATCTTAGGAGACAAAATTTCAGAAAACCCAAAGTTTATCTTCAAAAAAGCGAATAATTTAAAATCTATTCTGGCCCCAAGTGATCTTAAACAACCAAGGATAGGCCAAAAAATACAGAAAGATCTAATGGGTAAAAGTGTAAGAGGGTTCTTCCCATGTTACACCTGTAAGGCCTGTAATCACAGTAAAAAAATTACCAATTTAAAGATAAATGATTCAGAAGAAATTTTTCAGATTAAAGAGATTATTAGATGCACAACAAAAAATGTAATATATATCCTAAGATGTTCGTGCAATTTATTTTACTTTGGGTAAACCAAAAGAATGTTAAAAGATCGAATTAGGGAGCATCTGAACAATAAAAAATGGAATGGACAACACATATCTGTACAAACATTTCAAGAATGTACACAAAGGAAATAACAAAGACCTGACATATTGGGGCATAAAAAAAGTACAAAGACACTGGAGAGGAGGGAATATGGAGAAAAAGTTGTTGATAAAAGAAGCTGAGTTGATATATTTATATAATACCCTGTCTCCATTAGGCTTAAATTCTGAACTGGATCTGTCTCCATTCCTCTTTGAGTTATAAAATTCGAAATAGAATACATATCCCATATAAAGTATGACATAACCCTTCTTCATTTACACACACATATAAAATAAGAAATAACCATTCCTCACTTATGCATAATTCCAGACAGTGGCACATGCATATCTCAGTATACTTGCTAAATAAATGGGTGTATATAATTTTAAAGTTATTTACAGATTGGGGCACAAATACATGGTTAAATATTCACAATAAGGACATATTGATTATAGGACTATAAAGGATCCACATTAGAATTAAGAATATCATTATGTATCAAATTAACAAAAGAAGATAACTCAATTCCATCTAGATATTCATTACATAAAAGTCTGAGCAAGTTGTTCTGTCTATATAAATAATGAGAACAAATTGGTATCCTGTAAAGCCTTTTTAAGAGAGCCACAGATAACGATCACAAAGTGACACTTTGTAATACCACCTTAAAGAAATAATTCTTGAATATAAAAAAAGAAGGCTTCAAATTAAGAAGAAAAAATAAGAAATATCAAATTCATGTCTATCCATAACGAATAGGGTTCCAAAATTACCAGATAAGCACATAAAGAGTTGTAAAACAACAAAGTTAAACCACTCATTTATAAGGAAATAACAGGTACAATAATGAATTAACAATGGAAAGGCTGAATGATCCACCTTTACACAGAATTAAGAGACAACCAATAAGGATCAAGCAGGACATTTAAAAGGAGAGAAGCTACTAGTCACCAGCATCTTGATAAAGCTCTGGTAAGAGCGAAACGCGTCGAGCTGTGTGACCTTTTCTTTTATCTATGAACTCACATTCATATCTCATTTGACATATCGATTATCCAAAATAACCCGGGTTATTATTTTTATATCTCTAATCTACCACAAATTGGGGAACTACAAAGGACCTTTTCTATCAACTGCGTGCATAGCACTAAGTGCAGTTGCAATTCTCAACACAAAGTAACAACATACATAATAGCGATCCCACTGCTACTGTAAGACGACCTCCCATGAAGGAGTGTGACGTCAGACGCCGATAACGGACAACGGAGTGAAAGAACAACATGGAGAAGCAGTAAGCGGCCAGAACAGTGCGGTCTGCCATAGCACTAAGAACTGTAAGTAAAACAAAGTTGATAACCACATTGGAAAGGCGAATGTAAAGTAACCCTAGCCTTTTTGGAGGATATAATAAGGCGCTGAAATTACTGCATGCATAGCACTAAGAGCGGTATATGAAAGCTTAACTGTCTTGGATTATACATTGAAAAAGCTACAAGCAAGAGTGTATGTAACAGCGAAAAGTTTAGCCTTGCTTTTGGACATACATAGTTACTCCTTTGTTTTTCTTGCCGCGTGCATAGCACTAAGAGCGGTATTAAGTAAAGTATAAGAAGTAAATGATATAACAACCTGGTTTAAATTCATCAAATAATACAAATAGACATTTGGAACCCTATTTCGAGTCTTTTTAAAAAAACTGACCCTTTTTTAATTTTGATTTTGTGTTTAACAATTTTTTATATAGCAATCTTGACATATATTAAGCTTTTTTATATGGTCATTTGAATATTCATATTGCATCTGGGAGACGTCCCAAAAATTTTGACATCTAGTGGTAATTACCAAATATAAGAATTTTTAATAATAATTTTTTAAATAAATTTCATGTTGATTTAAGTTTACCAGTTAAAGTCATTTATTATTGTCTACTGTTTTTTGACATAATCCTATCAACAAATTAGTCACCTAAATATTCTCACACTTACACAAAAAGTTTTCTTTTTATAGGACATTAGCACTATCATCACCAAACTTGTTGTCACAAAAAATCTTTAAAATATAGAAGATTTACACAAATTAGCACACTCTAATGGACTAGAAACACTACTCCTTTAAATCACCGAGTTTCTTTATAAGGCTATATGCTGCTGTAAACCATAAAATAAAATTATACACGTACTGTTAATATTATTATTTATTTCACTTACACATTGAAAAGAAAAAATCAATATCACAAAAGGCATCACTTGTATAAGGTTTAAATACCTTTTCCACACACAATTATATTTTTATTAATTTTTTCTTTACACCTGCAAAAATTGGTTATATGGACCTATTAATATCCATATCATAAAGCATTAATTGGAAAATATCTAGTATTACTTAAAAATCCGAAAAAATTGAATCACATCCCTTAAGTGTACCACGCCCCTATACCTACACAAATTGCTTTGAACATTTTACATATATATAAGTTAGAAGGAGCTTATATAGATAGGGAGTTTGGGATTCTACAGTTCCAGCGCTCTATTCATTCTAAACTAAAAAAAGACGATTGTGTTTTGTTCTGTCCCCTTGGAAAAACGTTTGCTAAAAGCCATAGTTTTTGATTATGCTCATTCTCCACGTTTATAAGCATATTGGATTCCCAGGTTAATAAAAATTAAAAATATTGCTGATTTTACACTTTTATCTATGAAACATGTTCAACCAGTGTTTGGGGTTTGGATAATGTAGGTTTGGATCATGGGGTCTGCCTATGACGCTAGGTGCCTCCCCCAGTTGAATAAAAGAAGGAGCGTGCAGGACACAAAAACAGGTAAGACGTTCCATGCTCTCCTATTGGCGTTAAAGCCCAACACTGGTAGAACGGCATGGAACAGATGGACCCGGATGAGTGAGCAGAGCCATTGTCGATACGGCTTCATTGGGATCTCCGGAGTGGGGGTAATGGTGATGATGCTTTGTTAGGAGCCAGATCATAACAAGGGGAAGGGATCAGTCAATAGACTGTGGTCCCTTGACAATATCTCAAGATTCATTTGAGAAGAGGGGTGAGTGTTAAGTGATTCACAGACACCATGCTATTTAGCCACTTATTTGATTGAGCCTATCAGTTCTTACTTTTGAAGTTTGGCTAACTATTGGATGAAGGATTTTGCAGTGTTCCTACTTTTTTGTGCCATAGTAGGACAATGCGTCCTAATTATGTAAATAAAAATCTCAAAATTAAACCTCCACGATTCAGATAGAGCAAGCATTTTGAAAAAAGCACTATGAGTTTTTCGCTTGTGATATGGTCTTTTCACAATCAATTTCCATTACAGAGCAATTAAAGGTCTTGAAAAATCACGATTGCATGCGCACACTCGTCTTTTAAACAACAATTCTTTCCGTGCTTGAAGAGCTGTAGTTAACAGTTTAGAGCAACATAACATTTTAACGAAAAACTCTTCAAAAATACATTACAAAGTACATTTAAACTTATATTAACACTGTCTAATAAAAATTATTTAAAAAAATATTGCACACAAAAGTTATAAGGGCTCAAAGATACGAGATCTCGGTTGTTAGAAAAAAAGCAGACCAAGGGATTTTACATACACATAGATACACAGAGATATGTTTAACTATGGAGATAATGAAAATATTTCACATTACAATCTTATGCACATTAAACAATATCTCAGAGGGTTTTTTAAAGAAATATTTGCATATAGATCTAGAGATATCTAGACATATGTATTTTCATATACATATCTCGCAATAAATAGATATGTCAGTCCAAAAATCATCACGTATATAGAGAAATATTTATTTATAAACAAATAGAATGTATTCTGTTACCAAAACATTTTTTGCGATATGAAATATTCACATTTTCATGTACACTTGTCGAGGAGAATACGTCATGGGCTTTGCGCAACAGATTAGACGTTTTAGCGTTTTTTTTTTTTATTTGTCTTCTCCATTGGCTTCTATGTGGAACGCACGCAATTTGGCTGTTTGGATTATGTGGCTTAACGCACGTGCAAAATAAGTTATTTTGCCACTTGTAATAGCTGCCCAACCCCAAATGCGAAAACGCCATAACGCGTTCGGTGTTTTTGCAACTGATTTGCCCTGCGACTTGTAACCTTGCCCTTTGTTAAGGAAATTTTTTTTTATCCATCGGAAATGGAAAAAAAATTGAAAGATTGGAATCAACCCTATTTATAGAAAACTGCTGCCCTATAGTACCAAGGTATGCTCTTCAACAAAAAATAGCAAGAGAGCAAAGTACATTTGCTAACAGAAGAACATTTGAAAACTTTTTCTTCATATTGCTTTCTCTATCTGAGTTTAATTTTGAGTTTCATGTCCCTTTAAGCTTGGCAGTAGTAAATATATTCTCCCAGTACAGTGAAATATATCATATCTGCCTCAAGAAAAAGAATATAACAATAAACGCTTAAAACTATAACAAAATTGAAATATAGAATCCTAAAGGTTTTGACAACATCCTATCAATTTGCAGATTTTTATTGTTTCAATGTTTGCTCAATTTGTATGTTTCTAGGGGCAGAATGAATTATGGCTTAAACAAAAAAGTAATAATAGAATCCTTGGACATTGAACTATAAAATAAAATTATTTTACTCTTTTATCATAAATGTATTTGATTGTTTCAATATACTATTTGCATTGTGTTATTTAGGTATATTTTTAAATAAATCTTACTTTCTTTGCTTTGCGTAAAATTAAACTAAGACGCCATTTATCTCAGTTGTTAGTAACCTCTGCATTTAGACAGAGCATTTGTGTCAAACAGCAGACTCACAATTAAGGAAGAGATAGATATTGCATTTTTTACAGTTTGATTTAAGGGCCATAAAACCCATTTTTTTCTTTAAAGATTCAAATAGAGTGTATTATTATTAGCAATTTTGCTTTGTTCTCTTGGTATCCTTTATTGAAGGAGCATATAAACATATCAATAAGCCAATGACAAGAGGCATTAAAGTACAACCACCAGCAGCTAGCACCCAGCTAGCTCAGGCTACCAAGTTATGCTTTTCAACATAGGATACCAAGAGAACAAAGCAAAATAAATGATATAAGTAAATTGAAAAGTTGTTTAAATTTGCATGCTCTATCTGAATCATGAAAGAAAAAATGTTGGGTTTCATGTCCCTTCAATTGATGAAAATTTAGTTCATAATTGAGACTAGGGGGCCCATTTATCAAGCTCCGGATAGAGCTTGAGAGCCCGTGTTTCTGGCGAGCCTGAAACACAAGTTATGAAGCAGCGCTCTAAAGACCGCTGCTCCATAACCGGTCCGCCTGCTCTGAGGAGGCGGACAGACATCGCCGCAATTCCACCCGATCGAGTACGATTGGGTTGATTGACACCCCCCTGCTAGCGGCTGATTGGCCGAGAATCTGCAGGGGATGGCGTTGCACCTGCAGCTCCCAAGAGCTGCTGGTGCAATGCTGAATACGGAGAGCGTATTGCTCACCGCATTCAGCGAGGTCTGTCGGACCTGATCCGCACTGTCAGATCAGGTACACAAGACCTTTCTTAAATAGGTCCCATGGGAAGCATTTATACATAGCTGTTTCTTTTGTTTTCCTACACCCCCACTTATTGCATAGACTCATTGTGACTTCTGCATTTCTCTGAGTTGTACAACACAGACTAAATATAGACAAATGAAAGTTATGCTGCATGATGATGTCACATTTTACCTTCTTCTACTATAGGGCTTCTACCTATACATACTTGTATCATTGTTCTATAGGTGTGAGTTTTATCAGATAATTAATGTAATGGGACATGCTAATTAGTGTGATAGCCACATTTGCTGCAAGCTTATTATTATCTGCATAATGCATGTGATAATCAGCTTTCAATACTGCATTGGAAAATCTGGTGTACACCATTACCGCAAATGGAACCAGTGTCCACCAGCATTTCAACTCTCCCTTACCCCACCACAAAAAATGCCTACACCACCACAATCATAATCCCCATTGCACTTAGTCCCTAACAGTTAAACTCCCCCATAGCAAAACTCCCCCTAAACACTATTAACCCCTAAACTGCTAGACTCCCTCAGAGTGGAGCTTGTCAGGGTTTGTTAAACACAAACATATAATGAAATATGTCTTTACCTCCACTCAGCACATAAATGGTTAAACAATCATTGCTCTTTCAAGAAACACTAAAAAAAATACGTCTAGATTACAAATGTTGCGGTACGGCTTTTAACACTGAAAAAATGGCCATTCCAGCGTAATGGCCAGTAACGCATATTACGAGTCGTGTCGGTGTAGCTATACCGCAAGCATTTTAGCCTGTAATGTAACGTCCATTCTGCACTCCAAAAATGTTTTTGTGTGGGATTTTCATAGCGCCGGTATTACAGGTTGTGCGTTCAGGCTAAAATGCTTGCATTACAGCCTATACCGACACGATCCCTACCGCCATCTGAGAGCAGTAGTTATGGATTTTGTGTAAAAAAAATGTTTCACAAAACTCATAATTAAAATGCTACAAAGTACACTAAAACCCGTAAACTACCTATTAACCCCTAGACCGCCACCCTCCCGCAACACTATATTAAATTTATTAACCCCTAATCTGCCGCTCCCCACATCACAACTATTAAATAAAATTAATAACCCCTAATCTGCCACCCACCCACATCGCCAACACTAGTTAAATATATTAACCCCTAAACTGCTGCTCCCTGACATCGCTGACACTAATAAAAGTTATTAACCCTTTTAAGGACAATGCACATACATATGCCCCTTTAGGTGCAATGGGTAGTTTAGGATTTTTTAAAGTTAGTTTTTTTTATTTTGGTTGGTTGGTTGGGTGGTGGGTTTTACTGTTGGGGGGACTTTGTATTTTTTTTTACAGGTAAAAGAGCTGTTTAACTTAGGCAGGGCCGCCATCAGGGGGTGACAGGGGTGACTCCTGTCAGGGGCCCAATGGGCCAGGGGGGCCCCATGAGGCAAGAACTAAAAAAAAAAAAAAAAAAAATTTTAATTTTGGCAGCCACCAGTGGGTACTACAGCAGAGTGCTAATTGAGCATGGGAAATGGTATTACAAGGAGTAAAGTATTAGCATTTGAGAGGATTTCTGAATGTGTACTAAACCACTATGCACAGTGTGAGACAGACTTTGTTTGTACAGCGTGTTCCTGAGTCAAACTGCAGATAACTTTCATTTGCAGAGGAGGTATGACTTACTTAGCAAATGTTTTTTATTTCTTTGTGCAATTTCGGATTGTAACTTCAGTGTGGTAGTAGTTGTATGGTGGGGCCAGGGGTCAATAAAAACATTTTTTTTTAGCAGCAGTGTATTTTATAAAACATTACACTTTACTGCCCCTTTATGCAAGGACTTTCCAGATGCAAGGAGGCATTTCATCTAAGATTTTTACATCTGCATAAAATGTTATACTCTCAGACTTAGATTGCTCAGTGTTTGAAATGAGTCAGGTTAACTTAAAACTGTTCAATTTACACTACAGCTGACTTTATTTTGAAATACATACCAACAAGCCTAAATTATGCATTTAACCAGATCTAATGGTATGAGTACCACAGCTTATGATTCCACCAAGACCATATAGAGTACAGCATTTTCAAAACCCATAAGTACAGCTGACAGATGGGAACATTTGTACACTATATTTGAAGTGGTGCTCTTTGTTGGGGAAAAAACAAACAAACATATTTCAACCTTTTAAAAGTACTTTTCTTCATCTAGCCATCTACCCAGATCATTAATGTACAATTTTGAATTCACAGACATATTTTGCTTACACATTTACAAATATGATTCTTTAAAAAGTGATCTCTTAATTTCTGCAATTTTTTTTATCATGCATGTCACACACTGCTGATTTAGGGGATGCAAGGTGCATAAATGTTTCCTCCTGTGAGTGTTTCTGTGGGTGTCTGTGTTTATGTCTTTGTGCTTTGGTTTGTGTCTCTATGAGTGTGTATGTATTTTTTTCTGTGGGTCTCTCTGTGAGGGTGGGTGTGTATGTCTTTGAGCTTTTTCTATGGGTGTCTCTGCGAGGGTGTGTGTATGTTTGCCTTTGTGTATTTTCTCTGGATGCCTCTGTGAGGGTGGGTGTGTATGTCTGTGTTTTCTGTGGATGTCTCTGTGAGGGTGTGTGTGTGTATATGTATGTATGTCTGTGTTTTCTGTGGATGTCTCTGTGAGGGTGTGTGTTTTCTGTGGGTGTCTCTGTGAGGGTGTGTGTATGTCTTTGTGTGTTTTCTTTTGATGTCTCAGTGAGGGTGTGTGTTTTCTGTGGGTGTCTCTGTGAGGGTGTGTGTATGTCTGTGTGTTTGCTGTGGATGTCTCAGTGAGGGTGTGTGTATGCATGTCTTTCTGTGTTTTATGTGGTTGTCTCTGTGTGTGTGTTTGTATGTCTTTGTGTGTTTTCTGAGGCGGTCTCTGTCAGTGTTTCCTTGGGTGTATGTGCATGTTTGAGTTTGTGTGTGTGTGTGTCCATTGTCTGTTCCTTTTTAGGACATTTTTACCGTACTACTGATTATTCACATCTTTCTACAGACTTTGAGACTAATGAGACCTTTACGGAAGTCACCAATCCACCATTTAACCTTTAAATTATTGTTTATGCAGTTCAGGGCCCTTCCTTTCAGCCAGTGCATACTGTTGTCATCATTTAGTTGGCATCTTCCTTTACAAAAAGATAATCAGAACTCCATATTTTGTTTTCTAAATCTCCTTTTTTTACAAAACTGTAGCCTACCTCATTACTTGTCAGGTCAATGTAATCAAGTGCTGAGTGTCTGTGTGGGTGTCTGTGTCTGAGTGTGTTTGTGTGTTTCTTTGCGTGTCTGCTAGAGTATCTATATGTGAATCCTTATGTGTGAGTGTGTGTTTTAGTGTATGAGTGTGTCTGTGTGTGTGTATGTTACTACCTTTACAACATTTCCAAGTTTAAATAGACACTTAAGAATAAAGTGCATATACGTTTTAGTCACTTGGTCAAAAATTGCACATGTCAAGGGGGGGGGGCCCTGATCAATAGTCAAGTCAGGGGCCCCAAAATTTCTAGTGGCGGCCCTGAACTTAGGGCAATGTCCTACAAAAGGCCCTTTTAAGGGCTATTGGTAGTTTATGGTAGGTTAGGTTTTTTTTTTATTTTGGGGGGACTTTTTTATTTTTATAAGGCTATTAGATTAGGTGTAATTGTTTTTATTTTTGATAATTTTTTTATTATTTTTTGTAAGCTTAGTGTTTTTTATTTTTCCTAATTTGGGCCTAGATTTAGAGTTTGGCGGTAGCCGTGAAAACCAGCGTTAGAGGCTCCTAACGCTGGTTTTAGGCTACCGCCGGTATTTGGAGTCAGTCAGGAAAGGGTCTAACGCTCACTTTTCAGCCACGACTTTTCCATACCGCAGATCCCCTTACGTCAATTGCGTATCCTACCTTTTCAATGGGATCTTTCTAACTCCGGTATTTAGAGTCGTGGCTGAAGTGAGCGTTAGAAATCTAACGACAAAACTCCAGCCGCAGAAAAAAGTCAGTAGTTAAGAGCTTTCTGGGCTAACGCCGGTTCATAAAGCTCTTAACTACTGTGCTCTAAAGTACACTAACAGCCATAAACTACCTATGTACCCCTAAACCGAGGTCCCCCCACATCGCCGCCACTCGATTCAATTTTTTTAACCCCTAATCTGCCGACCGCCACCTACGTTATCCTTATGTACCCCTAATCTGCTGCCCCTAACACCGCCGACCCCTGTATTATATTTATTAACCCCTAACCTGCCCCCCACAACGTCGCCGCCAGCTACCTACAATAATTAACCCCTAATCTGCCGACCGCAAAGCGCCGCTACTTACGTTATCCTTATGTACCCCTAATCTGCTGCCCCTAACACCGCCGACCCCTATATTATATTTATTAACCCCAAATCTGCCCCCCACAACGTCGCCTCCACCTACCTACACTTATTAACCCCTAATCTGCCGAGCGGACCGCACCGCTATTATAATAAAGTTATTAACCCCTAATCCGCCTCACTAACCCTATAATAAATAGTATTAACCCCTAATCTGCCCTCCCTAACATCGCCGACACCTAACTTCAAACATTAACCCCTAATCTGCCGATTGGAGCTCACCGCTATTCTAATAAATGTATTAACCCCTAAAGCTAAGTCTAACCCTAACACTAACACCCCCCTAAGTTAAATATAATTTAAATCTAACGAAATTAATTAACTCTTATTAAATAAATTATTCCTATTTAAATCTAAATACTTACCTGTAAAATAAATTCTAATATAGCTACAATATAAATTATATTTATATTATAGCTATTTTAGGATTTATATTTATTTTACAGGTAACTTTGTATTTATTTTAACCAGGTACAATAGCTATTAAATAATTACAAAATTACCTGTAAAATAAATCCTAACCTAAGTTACAATTAAACCTAACACTACACTATCAATAAATAAATTAAATAAACTACCTACAATTATCTACAATTAAACCTAACACTACACTATCAATAAATTAATTAAATACAATATCTACAAATAATTACAATGAAATAAACTAACTAAAGTACAAAAAATAAAAAAATATTTACAAACATCAGAAAAATATTACAACAGTTTTAAACTAATTACACCTACTCTAAGCCCCCTAATAAAATAACAAAGCCCCCCAAAATAAAAAATGCCCTACCCTATTCTAAATTACTAAAGTACAAAGCTCTTTTACCTTACCAGCCCTGAACAGGGCCCTTTGCGGGGCATGCCCCAAAGAATTCAGCTCTTTTGCCTGTAAAAAAAACACATACAATACCCCCCCAACATTACAACCCACCACCTACATACCCCTAATCTAACCCAAACCCCCCTTAAATAAACCTAACACTAAGCCCCTGAAGATCTTCCTACCTTATCTTCACCATACCAGGTTCACCGATCGATCCAGAAGAGCTCCTCTGATGTCTTGATCCAAGCCCAAGCGGGGGGCTGAAGATATCCATGATCCGGCTGAAGTCTTCATCCAAGCGGGAGCTGAAGAGGTCCATGATCCGGCTGAAGTCTTCTATAAACGGCATCTTCAATCTTCTTTCTTCCGGATCCATCTTGCAGACCTCCGACGCGGAACATCCTGCTGGCCAAACGGACTACCGACGAATGTAGGCTCCTTTAACGGACGTCATCCAAGATGGTGTCCCTCGAATTCCGATTGGCTGATAGGATTCTATCAGCCAATCGGAATTAAGGTAGGAATATTCTGATTGGCTGATGGAATCAGCCAATCAGAATCAAGTTCAATCCGATTGGCCGATCCGATCAGCCTATCAGATTGAGCTCGCATTCTATTGGCTGATCGGAACAGCCAATAGAATGCGAGCTCAATCTGATTGGCTGATCGGATCAGCCAATCAGATTAAACTTGATTCTGATTGGCTGATTCCATCAGCCAATCAGAATATTCCTACCTTAATTCCGATTGGCTGATAGAATCCTATCAGCCAATCGGAATTCAAGGGACGCCATCTTGGATGACGTCCCTTAAAGGAGCCTTCATTCGTCGGTAGTCCGTCGGGCCAGCAGGATGTTCCGCGTCGGAGGTCTGCAAGATGGATCCGGAAGAAAGAAGATTGAAGATGCCGTTGATAGAAGACTTCAGCCGGATCATGGACCTCTTCAGCTCCCGCTTGGATGAAGACTTCAGCCGGATCATGGACATCTTCAGCCCCCCGCTTGGGCTTGGAGCAAGACATCGGAGGAGCTCTTCTGGATCGATCGGTGAACCTGGTATGGTGAAGATAAGGTAGGAAGAACTTCAGGGGCTTAGTGTTAGGTTTATTTAAGGGGGGTTTGGGTTAGATTAGGGGTATGTGGGTGGTGGGTTGTAATGTTGGGGGGGGTATTGTATGTGTTTTTTTTACAGGCAAAAGAGCTGAATTCTTTGGGGGCATGCCCCGCAAAGGGCCCTGTTCAAGGCTGGTAAGGTAAAAGAGCTTTGAACTTTAGTAATTTAGAATAGGGTAGGGCATTTTTTATTTTGGGGGGCTTTGTTATTTTATTAGGGGGGTTAGAGTAGGTGTAATTAGTTTAAAATTGTTGTAATATTTTTCTGATGTTTGTAAATATTTTTTTATTTTTTGTAACTTAGTTCTTTTTTATTTTTTGTACTTTAGTTAGTTTATTCCATTGTATTTATTTGTAGATATTGTATTTAATTAATTTATTGATAGTGTAGTTTTATGTTTAATTGTAGGTAATTGTAGGTATTTTATTTAATTAATTTATTGATAGTGTAGTGTTAGGTTTAATTGTAACTTAGGTTAGGATTTATTTTACAGGTAATTTTGTAATTATTTTAACTATTTTAGCTATTAAATAGTTCTTAACTATTTAATAGCTATTGTACCTGGTTAAAATAAATACAAAGTTACCTGTAAAATAAATATAAATCCTAAAATAGCCATAATATAAATATAATTTATATTGTAGCTATATTAGGATTTATTTTACAGGTAAGTATTTAGCTTTAAATATGAATAATTTATTTAATAAGAGTTAATTAATTTCATTAGATTTAAATTATATTTAACTTAGGGGGGTGTTAGTGTTAGGGTTAGACTTAGCTTTAGGGGTTAAAACATTTATTAGAATAGCGGTGAGCTCCAGTCGGCAGATTAGGGGTTAATGTTTGAAGTTAGGTGTCAGCGATGTTAGGGAGGGCAGATTAGGGGTTAATACTATTTATTATAGGGTTAGTGAGGCGGATTAGGGGTTAATAACTTTATTATAATAGCGGTGCGGTCCGCTCTGCAGATTAGGGGTTAATAAGTGTAGGCAGGTGGAGGCGACGTTGTGGGGGGCAGATTAGGGGTTAATAAATATAATATAGGGGTCGGCGGTGTTAGGGGCAGCAGATTAGGGGTACATAGGGATAATGTAAGTAGCGGCGGTTTACGGAGCGGAAGATTAGGGGTTAATAATAATATGCAGGGGGTCAGCAATAGCGGCGGCGGCAGATTAAGGGTTAATAAGTGTAAGGTTAGGGGTGTTTAGACTCAGGGTACATGTTAGAGTGTTAGGTGCAGACGTAGGAAGTGTTTCCCCATAGGAAACAATGGGGCTGCGTTAGGAGCTGAACGCGGCGTTTTTGCAGGTGTTAGGTTTTTTTTCAGCTCAAACAGCCCCATTGTTTTCTATGGGGGAATCGTGCACGAGCACGTTTTTGAAGCTGGCCGCGTCCATAAGCAACTCTGGTATTGAGAGTTGCAGTGGCGTTAAATATGCCTGTACGCTCCCTTTTTGGAGCCTAACGCAGCCATTCTGTGAACTCTCAATACCAGAGTTATTTAAAAGGTGTGGCCAGAAAAAAGCCAGCGTTAGCTACGCGGGTCGTTACCGACAAAACTCTAAATCTAGCCGTTAGTGTTTAGTGTTTATTTAGTCTTAGATTTTGTAAAATTTGTAATTTAGATTTTTTTTAATTAGTAGTTTTTTTTTTATTTTACTAGAATAGTAATGTTAGGTTAATTTATAGTTTAATGATAGGTTTATTTTTATTTCACAGGTAAGTTTTTATTTTTTTAAGATAGTTATATTGTAATTTTTAATTTAAAGGGGTGTTAGGTTTAGGGGTTAATAGTTTAATTTAGTGTTTTGCGATGTGGAGGGTTAGCGGTTTAGGGGTTAATAGGTTAATTTAGTGGTGTCGATGTGGGGGGGCCAGAGGTTTAGGGGTTAATAGGTTTATTTAGTAGCGGCGATGTGGGGGGCCAGAGGTCTAGGGGTTAAATATTTATTTAGTAGCAGCGATGTGGGGGGCAGTGGCATCACTAGGGGGGTGCGGGCCGCACCCGGGTGACACCCTCCAGGGGGTGACACCACCAGAATTTTTTTTTTATTTTTTTTTTTTAAATCTTATTGAAATTTAAAGAAATATAATGTAGAGATGCATAGATTTTTTTATTAGAGGGGCCAGCATTTGTGAACATTAGTGGGACTGGGGAAGTTGTAGACACTTAATTTTTTTGCCCCTTGAGCCAGCGCTGCAATTTCCACAAATAGTTTTCCCGGCTGCTTTTGCTTGTTTGTACTTTGCTCCTCCCCTGCCCAATTTCACTATGAATGTTGTGGGCATGCCGTGGGTCTTGCGAAGCTGCGCTGCTAGCCTAAACCTGCCTGCCTATCTGTGCTCACTGCTCAGTGACGTGTGGAGCAGTGGAGTCACTCACTGCTGTGCTAATTCTTTAAACGGGAACTGGGAAATTGTGAGGGGGATGCCTGGCACCTGACCGCATGACTCTCTGACACTATCTCTAAAGCAAAGGAGCCGCGTATGATGTCCACCAAGTGCACACTGAAGAGGTAGGAAGGGAGGACAGGCGGGGGTCTGGGGGTGGGCTGAGTGCACAGGTGATTGGCCCTAAGAAGCGGTAGGCACGCGGCCCGGGCCTGTGCACTGACAGACTTGGAACAGAGTCAGAGAGCAAAATTTTCATAGTTTGCGCGCCTAAACCTTTTCTTTAATGATTTATTTTAGAGTGCTCTGTTTATCTTTCATTTGATGCTCTGATGAGCCAGGGAACAGCTCTTGGCATGAGCTTTATAATTAATACAGTGCAGTTTACATATTTTGTATGTGTGTGTGTCTGAGTTTTTGTGTGTGCGTCTGAGTGTTTTTTGTGTGTGTGTGTGTGTGTGTCTGAGTGTTTTTGTTTGTGTGTGTCTCAATGTTCTTGTGTGTGTGTGTCTGAGTGTTTTTGTGTGTGTGTGTGTGTGTCAGAGTGTTTTTGTGTGTGTGTTTTTGTGTGTGTGTCTGAGTGTGTTTCCGAGTGTTTGTGTGCACATCTGCGTGTGTTTTTAAGTGTGTCTGAGTGTGTCTGAGTGTTTGTATGTGTGTGTGCCTGTGTTTTTGTGTGTGTCTACTTTCTGGGGGGGTGACACCATAACTTACCGCATCGGGTGACACCAACCCTAGTGACGCCACTGGTGGGGGGACGGAGGTTTAGGGGTTAATAGGTTTATTTAGTAGCAGGGATATGGGAGGCCAGAGATTTAGGGGTTAATCATTTTATTTAGTGGTGGCAGATTAGGGGTTAATTACTTTATTTAGGTGTGTGCAATGTCAAGGGTGGCGGATTAGGGGTGTTTAGACTTAGGGTTTATGTTAGGGTGTTAGGTTTAAACTTAACTTTTTTTTCCCCATAGACATCAACAGGGCTACGTTACGGAGATTTTTCATTCCGCACTTCAGGTGTTAGCTTTTTTTCTAACACTCTCTCCCCATTGATGTCTATGGGGCAAAGTGTGCACGAGTACGTCAAATTAGCCATTGGCTTTTGTGCGGTATGGAACTTAACGCCACCATATCATCACCATATCGCATGCACAAGGAGGCTTTTCAGTAACTCAAAATGGCAGCACTATGGAGAGTGATATAACCCAACTTTTTTGGCGTTAGTTTCGCACCCTGTTTAGCGAAAAACTAGTAATCTAGGTGAAAGTTAATAAAGAATGTCATCAGCTTTAGGGGGGGAGACATTTAAAACAGTAATACAAATGCTTGCCATAAAGCATTAAACATGTAAGTATAGATTTCAAAATATAACTGTCTCCATGCCCTGTAGCTTCCCTTTCAGAGTTCTAAATGAAAGTGGCTTTGCTTGTTAGAGCTGTCTTCTATAGCCTGTTCTTATCTGTTCCAGATCAACCTTTTATTGACTGCCTGTTACCTGGTAAGAAGGTGTTCATCATTAATCTGACATTAATACCTTTCCATTGCAAAAAAACCCCTCTAAATCCTTCCAAACTGCTCTTAACCCTTAAACCGCCAGTAACC